>NW_020201442.1:0-4616 GCF_001531365.2 Cynara cardunculus var. scolymus
TGTAATACCGAAAAGCTCCGAATTGAGCTCACAAAGCAAGTCCAATCTAACACACTTAGATTGCTTCCAAAATATCAAAACATGTCCTAATTACCCCCTGGAGTAAATGTACAAAATCTCATAAGCAACCGATATAAAAAACTCATGATATACACATATCCTATTTGAACATTTTACCCAACTTTCTATCTATAGCTGCTGCATGCAGAACTGTTTTGCCCATTTTAAGCTCGAAATCATGCCTTAATCATAAAATAAGAAATAAACTAGACTCAAATATCTAACTAAGGAAATCGACCCCACTTGATTTGGAGTTTTTTTACGATTTTCTACATATTTTCAAAGTCTGCACACTTTCAAAGCATTCAAAAGTCGAAATTCTCATCTTCATACATTTTTCTCAAACCATTTCGATTCCAAACCATTCCAACTTCTGAATCTCAACTTAATATAACATATTTGACATAAACAACCAAAATCCAACCTTTATTTTATCATTTATATTATCTCCCAAATCATTGACTTAATCAAGTCAAAGTTCATATGATGAACTTGCATAAATCTTGATAATCTCCTGAATCTAATGATCATTTCATGCCAAAAACACTAAAATGCACTCATTTTAAATACTTAAGATCAGACCCATATGAAAGCCTAACTTTATCTCAACATGCAACACATAAAACAAGGATATCAACCATAAACAAGTGCAAAGAATGGATTATACCTTACTTGATGATCAAATCCTTCAAAGATCTTGTAGTTCCTCTTTGATTTGAGTTGAATCAAACCTATGTGTGTGAAAATCGTACCTCTAGAGTGTGTGTGAGTTCTGGACTTAGATGACAAGAAAAATGGGCCGAAACTCCAATTTATAGTGCTAAAACTCGAGTTGGGCCGGGTTGACCCGGCTAGGAACCCATTTTGACCATCAACACTTGAATTATTCATAACTTTTTGCTCGGACCTCCGTTTTCTATGAGGTTTTCGCCTACACGATCATAAAGAGATAATCTATAACATCCAATAAAAATATTCCAAAAAATATCTCCCAAGAAAATCAGTTTTACGTATCCATTTGACATTATATTTTTCCAAATCCTCTAATATATTCTTAAGAAATAAAATTCTAAAGCTTCAAACCTAAACTCCCACTAAATCATAAGCTCTCTTTAACCCAATAATTAAATATACTAAGGAAATAATTGGGCATATTAGAAATTGGATGTTATAATTTATCCTTAAACCGGACAAGTCTTGACCGGTATTCTTCTAAATCGTATATGCCTTGAGCGATTTATTGTCCGGATTATCACTTAGATATTTTTCATCTCATAAATCGGACACCTCTTGACCGATTTATTCTAATCCGAATAAGCTTTGAGCAATTTAGAATCTGAACGGTTTTTGACTTTGACTATAAATAATCGACTCATTTTTACTTTTTACTTTTTATTTCCTTTTACTATTCATCGTCGTCTCCCCTCAACTCTGGTTCATCATTCAAGTTCTACTCAGTCAATCTATTCTACTATTCCATCATTTGCTAATCAAGGTCTACATCATTTGATTTCTTGWTCATATACCTTGATCGTATGGATTTATATTGAACTTCTGGACTGATTGGACATAATCTTCATGTTACCTTCATCATCGAATCTGAAATTGGATTATAAATGGATAAACATAATAAAAACGGTTTTATCTTGGTTTGATTGTATATTTTTTTGTATTTCGATATTTCGTTTTGTTTGTATTTTGATCGTTTAAGTGTGTATTTTGAATTTTATTTTGAAATTTTTACTCTGTGAATTTTTGTGTGTTGAACGGATAATTCACCAGACAAGGTGATCGGAGTTCAATCCGGTCAACCTTAAACCGGTTGATGATTGTCCGATTTAATTCTTTTTCATTTTAGACTTAGTAATTTTTGTGTGTGAATTCTTTGTTGTCCGGATTTCTAATCCGGTCACAATCGTTTTTCTTCTAAGTCTTAGATTTGTTCGTATGTTGTCCGAACTCCTAATCCGGTCAATAACTTTCATTTTTTTTCTAAGTGTCATGTCTTAGTTGTTTTGTTTTGAGTTTTATTTTTTTTAGTATTATTTTTTCCCGTGTCTATTTTTTAATTGTTTTAATTTTTTAGAGTTTAATTTTTTTTGTAGTATTTTTTTTGAATAAAATGGTTTCTAATATTTTTAGAATTTTTTAAAGGTTAATGGCGGATCAACGACATCAATCTGACGAGGAATCTCATGTTCCTTCAATTAGATCTGATAACATTCCTATTCACCCGCCCAATCAACCTATCCCATCAGAAACCCTTTTCCCTCAGATTAAATATCTTGACATAAAACCCAATAACCATGTCTTTTCTTTTGCTATGCCAGCCGAATACCCGATCATTCTAGAAATCCTGAAAGGCCATCCTATATCATATTCTCTATCTGCAAATACACATGTTCCGATGGTGTATTTACAACAATTTTGGAGCACACTCACTTTGGAAAAAGACGGGGACACCATTTACTTTGAAGGAGAAGTTGACGAATATGTCAGTCGCCTGACATTGAAACGTCTAAGAAGAATTCTTCGTTTGCCCGGACCAGGCTCTACTGGTTTTGAAGACTTTATATCTGACGAACAACTGTGTGTGGATATCAAGCGTCTAGGATACTCGGCAGAATTGAACAATCCAACTCAATTCAAAAGACGATTCCTGCCCTCAATCTGGCACTTAATGTTCTCAATTTTGAATAGATGTCTGACGTCAAAGACAGCGGGCATAGATACCTGTAGTAGCTCATTCCTTAAATTCTTTCATGGTATCGTCTTCTCAAGACACTATGACTATGCATTAGTCATATGGAATGAGTTGGTAGAGCTAGTCAACGCAAAAAGATTCCCGTCTAAAGCTCGGAAGTTTGTGCCATTTCAGAGGTTTCTACAACTGTTTATTAGGGCCATGATGAATGCAAATGAAGATATTCTAGCCAGGCCAAATGCTGAAAAACGGCCTACATTTGTCATGACCAGAATAAGGAAGCACACATAAGTTGAAGACTTGGATTCAATAATGCCAGTACCACCAGAACTTATTGCCTTAGCTGATCAGACCGCTCAGTGCGTAATAGATTATAGGCGAGTGATAGATCCAATAGCTCAACCAGAACCGGTTGAACTTGCCCAAGGATCACCCCATGTCTCAGTTGTGAGAGAGGAAGTAGAAATAGAAGAGCGAGTTCAGGAACAGGGGTTACCTGAACAGGGAAGTGATGAGAGAAAATGAAATTGAGAGGGGTGAACAGGCGAGGGGAGCGTCTGATCAGCAACGTACTTCAACTGTCAGTACTTCCACAACTTCTTCAAGTTCGGAAGCTACTGAATCTGATAATATGGCAAATTCTGGTGATGATGATCAAGATGATGATAATGATGAAGTAGAAGATCGTGATCAATCTATTCCTGCTCAAAATATTGCAATCGGTACTATTTTTGATGACATTTATGACATATTTCCTGGATATTTAGCACAACAACCTTGTCCAAGTTTGCAGTCTTTGTCATTCAACGTTGACGAATGTGATGATTACGATCGCATACTTCAAGATATACCTGATGATGGAGGAGATGAGGGAGTAAATGTCGAAAATGAAGAGAGATTGAGAGAAAGGGAAGAAAAAGAAAATGGAGAGGGTGAGAGTGGACCAGAAAAAGAAGATCAAGCTCCTTTCCAAATTGAAACACTTAGCCGGGCAACCACATCTGCTACTGACATTCATTCGTTGAATGTTAGTATTGAACAAGACATACCTAGCCCAGCTATGCATTTGCACACCCCTCCTATCCACTCAATTGGTTCTCGACAACCAATTGTTTCAATTTCACATGGGGATATAGCTCATATGCTAACTACTTCTCAATTGGAGAATGTTGTTATTAAAACAAGTAGGCTGTTGGCCCAGCCTACGACATCGATTCTGTGCACCTCGAGTCTAGAGCCGATACACTTAGGTACACATGAGTCAGGAGCACCTATTGCTCCAAGTGCAGTTTTTAGTAAACTTGTTGAACCGACCAGAGTGGTGTCTTTTGACATCACAAGGACAGGTCGAAAGTCCTACCAATGCTAATATTTTGCCAACATTGAACGTAGGCACAACAGTTTATTCAACTGTTGTTACAACTGGTATTCTATGTTAACCAGGAGTGAGTTTACCCGACTTTGTGTCAAGGGAATACCTGGACGGCATCCTAAAGGCTGTTCAAGATAATATGGATGCTCAAATGGTCATTATTAATAGAATTTTGAAGGGGAAGGAAGTCGTAGACGAAGAGCCACCACCTGTGCCATTACCACCACATGTTCTTGAACCGTCAGTACCAGATCAATCGGTGGATGAACTGAAATCATTGCTATATGCAAAATTGACGACGTTTCAAAATCCAGATGCTGAGGATGCAGATTTGGTTGGCCTCATACGTCAACAATTAGTCATAAACCCTTTTGTTAGAGCCTCAGAGTTTTTGGCTTTCCAAGATGTGGTTACTTCTAGCTTTTCCAAAGTTAGCAAGTTGATCACATCTAACACCCAAGATCTTAAAAGTTCAATAGA
>NW_020201442.1:4857-7435 GCF_001531365.2 Cynara cardunculus var. scolymus
GAGACATCTGAGCAAGGTGCAAAGGTCGGTGACGAGCCATCAACTCAAGACGTTATTGCTGAAACCTCTGCCCCGGAATCTGTTCGGGAAAGAGTAATTGAGGCTATTACAGTTGAAGATGAAGATATGGAGACAAGTCCTACGATCGAGCCAATGGTTGAAAAGCCGGCGGACTCCATGGTAGGAACAAAGATGCTATTGGACTTGTCTGCCAATGTAGGATTCAATGAGGTGTTCTCTACTACTCTGGGTGGAGAGCAAGATTTCGGAGAAGACATTGACAATATCGACGAGTCGACTGGGATCTATTTTGACTTTGAAGCTGATATTGATGATGAAGACCCAGTCTTTCCTGTCCAAGAAGAACGTCAGTCTGTTCCAGAATCTTCCACTGCAGTTTTACCTGCTCAAAGAGAACAAGTTGATCCAACTGAAATCTTCAMTAGAGATTATGTGCCATTCCATATTAGAGAAAATTTTCCTGGATATGATCGTGCAAGGATCCGAGAGCCATATCTAGAAGATATCTACTTTGGAATCTTCATCCGTCATAGAAAAGTTCTGAGCGACAACAAAGTTCTGGGTATTCATAAGTAGACAAAAGAATATCGTATTGAATACCGTCATCTTTTGAAAGCCAAGTGCCTACCCATAAGTGAGGTGCGTACAAAGCATCGGATCGTTACGATTAAACAAATTGATGCTCAGAAGTTGCTAAGAATCTGGTATCCTGTTTTCACAGTCACTAGACAAGATGGTCAGATTTGGAGGTTTAGCGAAGAAGACTTCTCAAATTTATATTTGGATAACGTTGAATGTATGTACTTTGAACTCAAAAACAGGACAATCAGAAAGGAAGGAGAATTGATTGCTCTTGAAGCTATTAAGAGATTTATGCGCTGTCATGTAAAACTGGCGATGGTCATTGATGTGCAAATGGGCCTTGAAGACAATCAATGGATCATCAATATTAAAAGACCAAATCACGAACTAGAAGACATTGACGCTATCCAGTCTATATGGTTCTTGAAAGTCCAGAGTTCGGGGTCATCTACTTCGCTCAACTCCAAGTTAAGAAGTTCATGAGATTTAGCGAGTTGAATAAATATTCTGATGGCACGATAAAATTAGTGAGAAGGGCACTTGACTTGAAAAGGGTGATGAACGATAAAGCTGCTGAATCAGAACGGATGAATTCCAAGGAAAGATATTTGCTTGTCAACGCGATAAATTTGTTCGAGGAGAAAATTCAATATAGGAATGCTCTGAGAAGATTGGAGAAAATTCTTGGACTGCGCAAGACGAAATTCACAAGAGTCCAAACTTGAAACCAAAGGGGGAGAATGTTGGGTTTAAGTAAGAGCGTTAAAGTTGTATTCAAGTTTCTCCTTAGTGTAGTTTTATATTGTAATAGTGTAGCCTTCACATTTCCTTGTATAAATAGTATTTTCCTTGTAATTGTCATAACGAAGTCATTAGCAGAATTGTAATCAAGATTAGAGCTGTAATTTTCTCTCTCTTAATCAAATCAATCTTTGATGATATTCTCTCTACTTTTATGTTCATCTTGATTATTGAAGATCTTATCATGTTTGTATGATTTCTGGACCTCACATCTTTTCTCTTGAGGAAGGACTGCTTTTCTTCAGCTGATTATGAGAGGAAAAGTGGTGGTTAGTTTTCTCGGAGGCAGGCCACTTCTGTTTTTGCTCACGAGTAAACTTAACGAACTTAGAAGTTGTTAGCTCTATTATTTACTTCATGTAAAAGTATGAAAAAGTATTCTGCAAGTGTTGACAGAAGGGTATCTTCCACAGAAGACAACAGATGACCAGCAACAGAAGCAGTTTCATCGTGCAAGTCAAGAATGACAGAACCTCTGATGTCTCTCATAGAGGTTCTGGAAAATGGTCCTCTGGCAATAAGAACCTACAAGTCAATTTCAGCAGAGCCTCTGAGATGGCTCACAGAGGGTCTGCGGATTCGTCTTCTGTGAAGATCATGTTCTGCTGTTTTTCAAAGGTTGTTAGCTGCATGTGCTTCTCACGTGACTAGTTTTTAATAGACTTTATTTGGACGGCTTAGATGATTTCTCTTTCTAGATCATGTCAGGAAAGTCGTTAGCGTCTTGTATAAATAGCAGCTTAGGCCTTTGTATTCAGTGTGCTTCCGAATTGTAATCGTCAAAATTTCAATTGAATGAATTGAAAACCTTTGAAGCTATTCTCCTTTGTTCATCTTCTTTCTCATATTAAACTGTGTGTTCTTGGTTTGATTACTCTGTTTTGTTCTTATAATTGTTTTCGCTGCACTTAAATCGTCCTAGAGATCATTCAGAGTAATAGATCGATATTAAAGCTGAATTTACAGGTCCTAACAATTGGTAGCAGAGCGGGAATTCAATTCTTATTCGATTAATTCTGTTTTTGGTATTAATCTGCCTTTTCTAGAACACCAGTTTTCTCCAGTTTACCCTGTTTCATTTAATTTCAATGGCGAACTTGGTCAATACCTCATCCATGAGTACTGGATCTCAATCAAAGCCTCCTACGCTTATCTGTGATGAATATCCGCAATG
>NW_020201442.1:9606-10909 GCF_001531365.2 Cynara cardunculus var. scolymus
TGGGTCTGAACTGAGCAAGTACTCATCTCTCTGAGGATTTTCAAACCGTTTAGGTAAATAAAGGTGTAACATTTAGAAGACCCCGCACATATCACAGAGGCTCTGTTACCCTTAGGCCTCTGACAGAACTCTCTTATAGTTCTACATTATTGATATGGTGCGCGTGGTTCTGAGGATAAGGGTTAAAGTATATCACGCGCATGTCAGAAACGGGGGCGCACGTCATCAATCCTGCGTCTTCCCAACATCGCGTGTCATAATTTTTGATTCGTCACACCCTATAGCCACTCATCACGTTATTTCTCCCAATAAACGGTTCGCCTTCAAATCCTCAATATATATACCCCTTCCCCCCAAAACGTAAACCTTTACAATATCCTTCTTATTCGACGAACCTGCAAATTTCGAGCTTCACTAAAAAAACCTGCAACTATGTCTTCATCTTCAGCCTCCGCTCAATCTGTTAATGTCTCAAGCRACAACGAAGTAACCCAATCCCAAGCTYTAACTTCTCATGCTCTATCATTTTTTCAAAATCGATACGAGAAAGTAGTTCTAGTCAAGAAACCCAACAATTATTTCTTCGCTCCATCTCCAACAGGTTTCCCTGAATATACATATCCCCTTATTGAAATTCTTCGTAACCATCCATTATACTTTGCTCTCTCAGCAACTAAACCTACACCAGAAACATATATTACCCAATTCTTGCTAAGCTCATATATCACTACCCTAGATAATTCTGGATTAAGCATCGTTGGTTATGCTTCTCACTCAATCAACAAATCCCTAGTACCTATGGAACTAAACATTAATACCCTGCGAACAGCCTTCCGCCTACCCTCCTTGGAAACTCTTAATTTGGATACCTTTGCCCCATCACCAACAGACGCCGAATTGATCCAATTTCTTGAATTTCACTCTTACACTGCCAAGACAAAAATTGCTAAAAGGACTGAATTCAAACGGAAAGGCCTTCCCCCAATTTGGAATACACTGTTTTCCATAATCAACTGTTGTCTAACAGGGAAGGTCGGCAGTCATGACCAAGCCTCACACGCCATGCTTTCCATAGTATATGAATCTATTTCAACCTGCCCCTTGACTACGCACAGCTCATCTTCGAAGACATGGTGGGTTTAATCAAGAAGAAGTGCGCTACACAGAGGGGTGAGATGTCAAAAGTGAAGGCGCARAAGAAGGCCAAAGAGGACCTCAATCATCCAAACCTTATCCTACARAGGTTCTTTGGTCTGGTCTTTGGTGAAATGATTGCAGAGAAGCTGCCCTCTGCCGAGCCTAA
>NW_020201442.1:11019-12877 GCF_001531365.2 Cynara cardunculus var. scolymus
GAGATAGGAAAGAGTACAGACGTGGATACAGGAGGCCAGAGCCGGTCCCTGAAACCCCTCCATGCATAGGTATCCCCTTAGGTGAGAAAGTGCAAAAAATGAGGGTTGAGGGAAGAAGGGAGGAGCCAGCAGAGGCTAGAGAGGTGAGTGAGGATAGACCAAGAGTAGCAAGTCCCCCACCAAAGAAGACTCAGAAGGGTGTTGACTCTTCTGAGAAAAAGAAAGGGAAGAAGAGGGTCCAAACAGTCCTCTGCAAAAGCCAAAAAAGAAGAAATCAAAGAAGGCCTAACCCACAGAGGTTGTGGTCACAGTGGCTGTAATCCCAGAAAGCCCTGCAGAGGCTGCTCCAAAGTGTAGAAGGTTGCGCAAAGTTGTTCAGGAAGAGTTCCCAACATAGCAGATACACGATGTACTCTTACACATCCAACAAGAGTTTAAAGCGCCCACAGAGGTAGCGGATTTGGGGACAGAAGTCGTAATAGACGACGAAGAAGAAGAGTTGGAGGTAGAAGAGGGAGTAAAAGATGCCGAAGGTACACATCCTAGCCCTCCTCCTAGTGCTACCCACATTTCTAGGGACCCTGTTCTAGAGGGAACCCCTATTGAAAAAGGCGTGCACACGCTGAGCCCAACCCAAACCTACCTCGCAGAGGACATTCTTTCGTCCTCTGTCGAATGCACAGCCCGGGAACCACAACATACTCCAACATCCTCTCAAAAGGGTGCTGGTTTTAAAATAAGAGTCCATTCGTCCAAGGACTCGTCACAACCCAGGGAGGCATCCGTTGCCCCTCCTCACTTGAGTGACAACCAAGTTATGCTTCAGAGGCATACGCAAGAGTCATAGAGACTGCGGGTCTAGAACGTCCAAAGTCCACACTCGATCCTTCTGCCGAGTTAGGCTCTGAACCTACTAGGCATGATATCGACAGAACACTGGTAGGCTCTCCAATTGGAGATGTTCGAGGATCCGGTGGAAGTCCCCGAGCTGACATCGCAAAACCGGTCACTGAGGGCACCTCACACTCCGAGGCTACTAGGTCACCATGTGTTCGTGATCTAGGTTCCCAGGATACCTATGTGACGAAGGGGGAGTTACAAACCTTCGCCACAGCGGTATTCCAGAGGTTGGACGAGTTGAAAAGCTTGTTCACCTCACAACCATCGACAGAGGCTTTTGCACCAATCACAGAGGCTCTGAAGGAGTTGACATCCACAACTTCAGAACTCAAGGCAACACTTTCAGCCCTTCAGAACTCTGTCCTCCACAAAGAAGATCTCGCAGAAGCCTTCAGCACTCTGTATCTCAACCCTTCTTCAATCCAAAAGCTCAGGACAGAGTTATCAGAGGTAGCCGCCCAATTTGCTGCAGACTTCATTTCTGCCGGCTACACAGACTATTTTGCCTTTAAGGATGAGATCAAACAGATGTTCTCCTCTACGGTCACCTATGGAGTTGATACCAAAACCTCCAGGGCTAACATTAACCATCTAGCCACTCGCAGAGAGCTAGACGCAATGGTTGAAGCCCTTAGAGAGGTCGCGCATAAATACACCGACCAACTCCTCAAAGAAGCCCGAGCATCCAACCAATCTATAAGAGACTGCACAACAAAGATCGTCAAAGAAGGTGACACCTTCAGAAACAAAATCTATCGCAACATCTCTAAAATAAAGTGGGCCACAGAGATGGATATCAACACTGCCTATGTGCTTGCTGAGGAGGTCATTCAAAAGATGGAGAAGGCGGCTACCAGAATCCTGAGGCGATTGAAGAAGGCTCCCCTTATTACTTGCAAAGCAGAAGCCACTAAAATCCATGACGATCAAGGAGGTGATGACCATGATCGTCATGAGG
>NW_020201442.1:12912-23299 GCF_001531365.2 Cynara cardunculus var. scolymus
GGTAAAGCAGTAGAGGAGTCGCCACAGAAGGGGTCAAGCTTTGAGACGCCAGAGGAGATAAATGAAGAAGAGTATGATGACCCAGACCTTGTTCGAGCTTTAAAGGCATCTTTGGCAGAGGCACGGGCAAGAAAGAACAGAGCTCGCATCCCCAGAGCTGGAGAAGGCTCTTCCTCTAAAATGGCGAAGGAGGAAACGTCCATGGGTACGTTCGACGCTCTGGTAGGAACTGTCAAGACAATCCTACCAGAGGGGTCCACCCAGAGGCCAATACTAGAAGAAGAAGAAACCAGAATTCCAGAATCTGCCACAGTGGGAAGGGTTTCTGAGATCCTTGAATCGATGAGCAAAATTCCTACGCAGAAAATGCACACAGAGCCCGTAACCACTGTGGAGGAGATTCTGCGGTGGCGTTACTCTGTCGTGGACACAGAGCCCCCTTACGATCCAGAGCTTACAGGAATGCCCTATGCCGCTGCAAAGTTCCACTTCTCAAAACTCACAAGGCCACGCGAGCAGGTGTTCTCAGAGCATGTGATCACTGTTCTTGAAACCATATCTCCGCGAACCATGCTAAAGAAGACCGTGCTTTATTCTCAATATGTGGTGAAGAGGGATGACGGCAACCTCTACACTTTCATAGATGCTGACCTCCACAACCTCTGTRTATTTGACCTTATCTTCTTGYACAAAATTCTTAACAAGTACATGGAGAGGAGGTCAAGCTATTCGATTTCCCTCAGAAGGCTGATCGAAGTAATGAACGCTCAAGTAAAATACTACAGCGAGAAGGACTTCGATATCGCGATGAGG
The DNA here is from genome assembly GCF_001531365.2 of Cynara cardunculus var. scolymus. NCBI lineage: Eukaryota > Viridiplantae > Streptophyta > Magnoliopsida > Asterales > Asteraceae > Cynara > Cynara cardunculus. The sequence goes on from NW_020201442.1 coordinate 13,726, forward strand.
TTGGCCCAAATAGATTTGAAGATTTCCCTTTCGAATAACAGGCCAAGTTGGCTACTTAGATGTCATCCCAACACCATTGTCCACAATCCCGTCTTTGGGTTTGTGTTCTTGGACAAGGATGACATTCTAAGGTTCTTTGATCCGGCAGAGGTGAACAAGTACTCGACAGAGTCCCTTGAGTGGGTGTTCAACAGAGTGGTGGCAGAGGTTCACAGAGGGCATCTAAGGGCGAACGAAGTGACTGGTCTTCTGGAAACAATTAAAGTTCAAGTCTCTTTCAGAGAGTGGATATTCAAGGTCTACAGAACCATCAAGTCAGATCTGCAATTTGTCGTAGATGACTATCCAGACTCTGTTGTGGACTAATCTTCTGTAATAATATAGGCCTGAGCAACAAATTTTTCTATTCTTTCAATTTTGTAATTCTTTTCAGAGGATAAGTTTAATCTTCTCTTGTAATTCTTTCAATTAGTCATTTCTTGCAATCATTTGTCAAAATTTTACTTTTTCATATTTAGGGGGAGATTGTTAGCTCTATTATTTACTTCATGTAAAAGTATGAAAAAGTATTCTGCAAGTGTTGACAGAAGAGTATCTTCCATAGAAGACAACGGAGGACCAGCAACAAAAGTTGTTTCATCGTGCAAGTCAAGAATGACAGAACCTCTGATGTCTCTTATAGTGGTTCTGGAAAATGGTCCTCTAGCAATAAGAACCTACAAGTCAATTTCAGCAGAGCCTCTGAGATGGCTCACAGAGGGTCTGCGGATTCGTTTTCTGTGAAGATCATGTTCTGCTGTTTTTCAAAGGTTTTTAGCTGCATGTGCTTCTCACGTGACTAGTTTTTAATAGACTTTAATTGGACGGCTTAGATGATTTCTCTTTCTAGATCATGTCAGGAAATTCGTTAGCGTCTTGTATAAATAGTAGCTTAGGCCTTTGTATTCAGTGTGCTTCTGAATTGTAATCGTCAAAATTTCAATTGAATGAATTGAAAACCTTTGAAGCTATTCTCCTGTGTTCATCTTCTTTCTCATATTAAACTGTGTGTTCTTGGTTTGATTACTCTGTTTTGTTCTTATAATTGTTTTCGCTGCACTTGAATCGTCCTAGAGATCATTCAGAGTAATAGATCGATATCAAAGCTGAATTTACAGGTCCTAACAGAAGTTATGCTAGAACCTTTTGATTTATCGTTGGCAGATTTAATATCTCTCAGTTTTCCTTTTTCTTTGTCCGAAGATTTCATCGATGGAGGAATACAAATTTCATTGGGGATTTGAAGTTTTGAGGCTTCTTATTCTCAATGATCTTTGGTGATTCACAGATTATCTCTTCTTCGGATTCAGAATCGAGAAAGTCTCTTGTTGATTTCTCGAAATCAAAATTAGCATGTATGTTTGTGGGATGTGTGGGTTCAGAGGTTGATGCTTCAGAGTGATCTGTTTGAGGTTCCATCGATTCTGACTTAGATGAACTTTCGGTTTTACTCGGATGGTTCATTGACTCATCAGCTGATGGTTCCTCATTAGGATTCTCCATTTCATCAACAGTACTTGCTGATGAAGTGGAATTGACACCTAGAGACTTTGGTTTGACCATAGGGTTTCCATCGGTCTTTGATTTGGAGGTGTCATTCCTTTCATCATAATTCTTACATGTACTGCTCTCGTACACCACATTTTCAAAATCCTGTCTTAAAATGACAGTTTTTCCATCGACTTTAACTCTTTTAAAATTTGCTTTTGGTTTCGGGATAAAGTCDGGTTTCTGAATGCATCCAAGTTTGAAAGTGGATTCAAGGGTGGATTTCTTTGATTCGATGAAGGAGTCCAATTCATTGAATCCAATCCCTTGAGTGTCCGTTTGACYVBTTAWBTTTTCATACACATCTTGGGCATCCTTGTATTTCTTCATCAGAAGTTCATTGGTTTGAAGCTTCTTGTGAAGGATCTCCCTTTCCTTTTGAAAGAAATCTTTAATAGCAACTGAGTTTAGTCTCTCTACCTCGAATTCTCTTAAGGCCTTAGTTTTCTTTTCTAAGTCCTTACTTATTCGTTTGTTTAGTTCCAGAAGTTTTTCTTCCTCTGATTTCTTAAGTGTGGTGATGCAAGTCTTTTCCTTAGCTAGTTCGGCTTTTTCTTCGGTTAGAAGACCAGTCTCTCTTTTGTAGAAACTTGCTTCTTTTTCTGCTTTTAGTCTTTCAAAATTTTCAAAATTTAATTTCTCTTCTAATTTAAAGAAATCCTCTAAAAGTTTTATCACCCTTAACTCCAGCTCAGATGGAGCAGAGTTGGTTTCATTAGAAGTCGACTCACATACCTGATCACCAGAGTCGGAGGTGGGTTCTGTAGTGGATGTGGCCATCAGACAGATGAGTGCTTTATCTTCTTCATCGGATGAAGAGTTGGATACCCAATATTCTTTCTCAGCCATCAGGCTTCGCTCTTTTGAATTGTATTTGTACTTATTTTTGTAGTAATCGGCATTCTTTACCAATCGTCCTCTGCACTCTTTTGAAAAATGACCAATTTTCCCGCATCTGAAGCAGCGAAGGTCATTTTTCCTTCCGTTTCTATCTTCTTTCTTGTCCTCCCTTCTGTCCTCTCTCTTCTCTTTCTTCTCTTCTGTCTTCCCTCTATAGAATTTTGATGGTTTCTTCACATGGTATGACTGATATTTCTCCTTCTTGAAGTCTCTTTATTCATAGGGTCTCTTGATGAACTTTTTTTGGAATTGTCTTGTAATCAAGGCCAGAAACTTAGCAAAGGCTTTGATATCATCATCTGATTCAGATGACTCGCCTTCAGATTTCGATTCTACCACCATTGCTTTTTTTCCTTTCTTCTTTCCGGTTCTTCCTTTTCATCAGCAGCAAGAGCCAGAGGTCTACCGATGGATACTTTCTTCTTCATAATGTCGTTCTCTTGTGCTGCAAGCGTTACATATACATCATGAAGTGACCAGTCGTCTAGGTCCTGATTTGCTTGAAGGAACAATGACAGCTGAGTCCATTCATCGCCAAGACTTTTTAGGAACAAAACATTGTTCTCTTCCTTTGTTCAGGAGATATCATTTCGACGACATTGATTAATCAATGTGTTGAAACGATCGTAAGTCTTCTGTATTGGTTCATCAGGAAGAGCTTTAAATTTGGTGTATTTGTTGAGACATTGTGCTCGACGATTCTTCTTTGTTTTAGCTCCTCCTTCCAATTGGCTTGCAAGTTCATCCCACAATTCCTTTGTTGTGGAACATGCATCAAGGGATTGAAAAATTTCATTGGGAATGGCCATGATGATTAGTCGCTTGGCCTTCTTGTCAGTTTCCACACGCTCAATATCGTCTTCATCCCAGTTTTTCTCATCCTTGGGCATGTAATATTGTGGAATTTCTGCTGTGGTATTTGTTCCTGGGACTCTTGGGACAAGTGTTTGTGGAATGTAAGGACCCTCCATTACAGATCGCAGGAGGTTTCTGTCCATCCCTTCCAAGAAGTTTACCATCCTTATTCTCCATTGTGGGTACTTCTTTCATTGAAGAGTTGGAGGCTTGGTGAGAGAACCAACACTATATGCGGAATTCCAGTTGGCCATCAAGAATTTTTGAAGAAAGAAAAATTTACGTTTTTTGGTGAAGATATTTCGTGAAAAACGTGAATTGAGAGATTTTGGATGATCGTTTGATTGGAAAAACAATCAATTGGCTCTGATACCAATTGTTGATCTCAGATCTCTCAATAACACTAATAATCAAGTTAAGAATAACCAAATTATAGTGTTTTAATAAACAAAGTGATGAATACTCAAGAACAATGTATTAACATTCAAAGAACAATCTTGAGTGCCAATAATTTCACTTTATTCAATATTAAAAGAAAACGTAAAAGCGACGTTGATTACAATAGGCCTAATCACCTATTTATACTAGTAGGCGAATTAGAAGATAACTATCTAGTGAGACTATTTAGCTAATCTTCTACTAACTGATAAAGTTTATCTAAAGTATGGATAAGCTATAAATCAAGATAACCTTGAAATCCAGCTGTCGATTTGTTATCTCCAGCTGTCTTCCATGGGATGTTATTTCAACCTTATATTTATATCTTCATCGTATGCCTCTGGTTGAACTACTGAAGAAAACTCTAAGCGTTGTTGACTAGAGGGGTGATGAAGATGCTTTTTTCATCGCATCTCTGGTCGATTCATCAACCCTCTGGTTGTTCTCCAGACTTAGTCAATTATGCCTTAACGTCTTCATCGGTCTTCTGGTTCTTCATCACTTATTGTTCTTCATTACTTTTACACTTGTGAATTATGGGGTCTAACAGTATTCAACCTTATCTTCATATCTTCATCGCATGCCTTTGGTTGAACAAGTGTAGAAAACTCCAAGTGTTGGTAACCAGAGGGGCTACGAAGATGCTCGATCCATCGCACCTCTGGTCGATTCATCGACCCTCTGGTTGTATTGAGTACTTAGCCATTTTGCCTGACAGTCTTCCATCGGCCTTCTGGTTTATCATCACTAATCTAGGAACATTTAAAGAATAAGTAATGAACAGAGGCTAATCTAAAGAAAAGCATCATTTGCCAAATTTTTCATTGGACTAAGTGATGAATTCTTACAACGATGGAACAAAAGATATTACAATTCAAAGCAAAAAAAATACTTCATTCATGATCTACCTTGTGTAATCTCCCAGAAGCACATCAACAATTTTATAAATCGAATGACTGTTGAGATCTCATGAATAAGCTATTGTCCCTCTCCCATCGGCACATGAGGTCTGCCCAGTCTGTCTCTGATGACCTTCTGAAACCATTCAAGTGTTTTGGTTGAGTACTTGAAGGCTTCAGTCAGTCTGAAAAACTTCTTCGCTTCAAAGTCATTCTTGAACACCAGTCCCATTTCTAGTTGAGTTAGGATAGAGGCAGATCTCTTCTCCTGCAGGCCTGGGAAGTCTTCATTTGGTGGAGTGCAGGATAGTCTGTCAATTCCAAGATGAAGAGCAATTTGAAAATCACTCTTAGCTCTGTGCTTCACCAAGGTTTCCATAGCTTGAACGATCACTCTGTTTGCCATCCCAAATCTTATTCATTGATCCTGTCGCTGAGCCGTATGCGCATAAAGATCAATCAAGTCCCATGGATTGAGATTGATCAAGTCATTGTCATTGAAGACGTTGACATGACCATGGGCTTGCTCCACAGTGTACTCGATGTATTTGATGGCTCTATTCGCAAAGGTCCTTATTTTGATGTCCATGATCGTCCTTATTCCTTCGTTTGAGATGATGACCTGTGGTGGCTGGGTCGTCTGTCTTACAAACCTGTGGTGTAGGAGGTTCATCAACTCTGGCCACAGCATGGGAGGATTGAGAACCAAACCTTCATCGCGATCGTGGTACAAGTATTGATGGATGTTAGACCCCATAATTCATAAATGTAAAAGTAATGAAGAACAATAAGTGATGAAGAACCAGAAGACCAATGAAGACGTTAAGGCAGAATTGACTAAGTCTGGAGAACAACCAGAGGGTCGATGAATCGACCACAGATGCGATGGAAAGAGCATCTTCATCACCCCTCTGGTCAACAACACATAGAGTTTTCTTCAGCAATTCAACCAGAGGCATGCGATGAAGATATGAAGATAAGGTTGAATTAACATCCCATGGAAGACAGCTGGAGATAACAAATCGACAGCTGGATTTTAAGTTTATCTTGATTTATAGTTTATCCATACTTTAGATAAACATTGTCTTTCCTAGAAGATTGGCTAGATAGTTTTACTAGATAGTTATCTTCTTATCGCTAGTATAAATAGGTAGCTAGGCCTATTGTAAAGTAAGACTTTAAGCGAGTTTCTACGCATCTTTAATGCTCAAGTATATGCTTTGAATATACACATTCTTTGTTCTTGAGTATTCTTCATTTTATTCATCCACACTACTTATTTAGGTTATTCATAATCTATTTATTAGTGTTATTGAGAGATCTGGGATCTAAAATTGGTATCAGAGCCAACTGATTGTATCTCAATCAAAACGATCACTAAAATCTCTCATTTCATCATCTTTCCATAAAACTCATTCCTCTCTCTTCATATCTCCAATGGCCAACTGGAATTCTGCGTGTAGTTTTGGCTTCCTCACCAAGCCTTCAACTCTTCAACGAGAATAGTACCCACAATGGAGAACAAAGGATGGTAAACTTCTTGGAAGGGATGGACAGAAACCTCCTGCGATATGTAATGGAGGGTCCTTACGTTCCACAGACTCTTGTCCCAAGAGTCCCAAGAACAAATACCACAGCAGAAATTCCGACTTATTATATGCCCAAGGATGAAAAAAACTGGGATGAAGACTATATTGAGTGTGTGGAAATTGACAAGAAGGCCAAGCGACTAATCATCATGGCCATTCCCAATGAAATTTTTCAATCCCTTGATGCATGTTCCACAGTAAAGGAATTGTGTGATGAACTTGCGAGCCAATTGGAAGGAGGAGCTAAAACAAAGATGAATCGTAGAGCATAATGTCTCAACGAATACACCAACTTTAAAGCTCTTCCTGATGAACCAATACAGAAGACTTACGATAGTTTCAAAACATTGATTAATCAATGTCATCGAAATGATATCTCCAGAACAAATGAAGAAAACAATGTTTTGTTCCTAAAAGGTCTTGGCGATGAATGGACTCAGCTGTCAATGTCCCTTCAAGCTAATCAGGACCTAGACGGCTGGTCACTTCATGATGTATATGGAACGCTTGCAGCACAAGAGAACGATATAATAAAGAAAAAAGTATTCATCGGTGGACCTCTGGCTCTTGCTGCTGATGAAAAGGAAGTATCAAGGACCTCCACCAGAGATCACAAGAAGAAAGAAAAGAAAGCAATGGTGGTAGAATCGGAATCTGAAGACGAGTCATCTGAATCAGATGATGATATCGAAGCCTTTGCTACGTTTCTGGCCTTGATTACAAGACAGTTCCAAAAAAAGTTCATCAAGAGACCCTATGATTAAAGAGACTTCAAGAAGGAGAAGTACCAGTCATACCATGAGAAGAAACCATCGAAATTCTATCAGAGGGAAGACAGAAGAGAAGAAAGAGAAGAGAGAGAGGACAGAAGGGAGGACAAGAAAGAAGATAGAAACGAAAGGAAAAATGACGTTTGTTGCTACAGATGTGGGAAAATTGGTCATTTTTCAAAAGAGTGTAGAGGATGATTGGTAAAGGATGTTGATTATTACAAGAATAAGTACAAGTACAATCCAAGAGAGCGAAGCCTATGGTTGAGAAAGAAAATTGGGTATCCGACTCTTCATCCGATGAAGAAGATAAAGCACTCATCTGTCTGATGGCCACATCTACAGCAAAATCCACCTCCGACTCTGATGATCAGGTATGTAAGTCTACTTCCAATGAAACCAACTCTGCTCCATCTGAGCTAGAGTTAAGGGTGATAAAAATTTCAGAGGATTTCTTTAAATTGAAAGAGAAATTAAATTTCGAAAAATCTGAAAGACTAAAAGCGGAAAAAAAAACAAGTTTCTACAAAAGAGAGACTGATCTTCTAACCGAAGAAAAAGCCGAACTTGCTAAGGAAAAGACTCGCATCGCCACACTTAAGAAATCAGAGAAAGAAAAACTTCTGGAACTAAACAAACGAACATCTAAGGACATAGAAAAGAAAACTAAGGCCTTAAAAGAATCCGAGGCAGAGAGACTAAACTCAGTTGCTCTTAAACTTGGATGCGTTCAAAAACTCGACTTTACTCCGAAACCAAAAGCAAATTTTAAAAGAGCTAAAGTCGATGGAAAAACTGTCGTTTTGAGACAGGATTTTGAAAACGTGGTGTACGAGAATAGTACATGTAAGAATTCTGATAAGTGGAACGACATCTCCAAATCAGATCCTCTGATTGTCAACCCCACTTCATCAGCAAGTACTGTCGATGAGGATCATAGTAAGAAACCATCAGCTGATGAATGGATGATCCGCCCAAGTAACATTGGGAATTCGTCCAAGTCAGAAACAATGGAATCTCAAACAGATCACCCTGAAGCATCGACCTCTGGACCTACACCTTCCTCAGACATTCATGATATTTTTGACTTTGAGAAATCAGCAAGAGACTTTCTTGATTCGGAATCTGAAGAGGAAATAGTATGTGAATCACCAGAAATCATTAAGGATAAAAAGCCTAAAAACTTCAAATCCTCAATGAAAACTAATGTTCCACCATCGATGAAATCTTCGGACAAAGGAAAGGGAAAGCTGAGAAATAGCAAATCTGCCAAAGATAACTCACAAGGCCCTAGTACATCCTTCAAGTTCATTAAGTTTACTTGTGAACAAAAACAGAAGAGGCCTACCTCTGAGAAAACTAACCACCACTTTTTCTCTACTTCAGCTAAAGAAAAGCAGCACTTCCTCAGGAGGAAAGAAGTAAAGACCAAGACCACAAATAAAAAATCCACACTAGATAGAAAGTTTATAAAAACAATCGATGCTAGAACAGGATCTTCATTCCCTGCATTTACTTCTTTGTTTCCATCAAATAAAAAGAACGTTAGACATAAATGTCCAAAGCATCATAACTGTCAATGTTTAACTCTTTTACAAAATATGAGGAATCACATGTTGACACATCACTGCATATTCTCCAAACACGTCTATCGCTATAAAATTAACATAAATATAAACGTGAAAAAGCCCAAGTCTAAGGGCAAGGGAAATGCAAATCAACCCAAGCCTGCAAAGGCTAAGGAAAATGACAAGAGAGAAGTATCCAACACTAACAAACGAGGACCCATTATGAAATGGGTACCTAAATCCCCTTAATTTGTCTTGCAGGACCAGCATGTTCAACCATGGTACATGGATTCAGGTTGCTCCAGGCACATGACTGGTGATAAAAGTCAGTTGTCCTTCTTCAACGAAAAATCTAGAGGCTCTATGACTTTTGAAGACAACAGCAAGGGTAAAATCAAGGGATATGGCACTCTCTTCAAAGGAAACATCTCCATCAGCAAAGTGGCTTATGTTGAAGGTTTGAAGCACAACTTACTAAGCATAAGCCAGTTCTGCGACAAGGGTCTTGATGTCAGATTCCGCAAGGGTTTTTGCATCATAGAAACGAAGCCCGGTCAAACAATCATCAAGGCAAAGAGAGAAAGAAATCTCTATCTTCTAGATTTTGAATCCTCTATGGGACAAGACACCCTCTGTCTTGTGTCTCATAAGAGCGATGAAAATTGGCTATGGCATCAAAAGTTCTCGCATCTCAACTTTGATGCACTACGAAAACTAGCCACACAAATGCTGGTCAAGGGAATTCTGGATCTTATTGAAAAAGATCATCTATGCTTAGCCTGTGAGATGGGAAAGCTAAGACGGGCCTCACATAAAAAGATCATCTATGCTTAGCCTGTGAGATGGGAAAGCCCTTGGACATGGTACATATAGATCTCTGTGGGCCAATATCAACTCAAAGTCTCTCTAGAAAGAAGTACATGTTAGTACTGGTTGATGAATACTCCAGATACACCTGGGTTGAATTT
>NW_020201442.1:23644-61134 GCF_001531365.2 Cynara cardunculus var. scolymus
TTTGTACTCAACGATAGGGAATATCTTGGCAAGTTCGACAAGAAAGCTGATGAAGGGATCTTGCTAGGCTATTCTCAAACTGCCAAGGCCTACAGAGTCTACATCAAAAGGATAAGAATTGTCATCGAAAGCATCAATGTGTCCTTTGATGATTCCACGCAAATGACTTCTGAACACAACAGTTCAGGACTCGGACTAAAACAGAGAGCCTCTGATTCGTCACTTGGCAAACTCAATGAATCAGAATTAGCTCATTTATTTGAAGATATCTTCGAAGAAGAAGTCATCTCTGGACATGCACCAATTACTAAACTTTCTTCCAGAGCCGATGAAGAACATGAAAACTCCAATGCTGAAGGTACAACTCTCACTGAAACTCATGTTACTTCACCTTCTACTTCTTCTGTGTCTTCAGAACATGAACCAGAACCAGAGGACCACTCTGGAGATGATCTCTTCGAGGGGGAGCAAGCAGTCCCATCAGTCAATAAATAACTGCATCCTGTTTCAATAGAACCCCAATCAAGCACCAAATGGACAAAAGATCACCCACACCACCAAATCATTGGTGATCCAACATCTGGTGTCAAGACGAGATATGCCACTGCCAATGAATGCCTTCTTGCCAACTTTCTGAGCATGATAGAACCAAAGAAAATTTCAGAAGCCCTACAAGACCCAAACTGGATAGACGCGATGCAAGAAGAATTACTACAGTTTGAAAGAAACAAAGTATGGTCCCTTATGCCTCTACCCAAAAGGATGACGGCCATAGGAACCAAATGGGTCTTCCAAAACAAGAAGGACGCAGATGGCATAGTCATAAGGTACAAAGCCAGGCTTGTTGCCAAGGGCTACTGCCAGGAAGAAGGGATTGACTACGATGAGACATTTGCTCTCGTCGCAAGACTTGAGGCCATCCGGATATTCCTCGCCTATGCAGCTCACAAAGGCTTCAAGGTTTATCATCAGATGGATGTCAAGTCCGCCTTCCTAAAGAGCAAACTTCAAGAAGAAGTATACGTGTAGCAGCCCCCTGAGTTTGAAGATCCAAAACATCCAGTTTATGTCTACTTTCTAGACAAAGCTCTCTATGGGCTGAAGCAAGCACCCATGGCCGGGTATGAAACACTATCCACCTTTCTCATCAACAATGGATTCGAGAAAGATGCAGATCATGCAGGTTGCAAAGCTGTCAACTCTTGGGGGACAAGCTGGTAAGTTGGACATCCAAAAAACAAAACTGTGTCTCAACCAATACAGCAGAAGCAGAATATGTTGCTGCTGCTAGTTGTTGTTCACAAGTTCTCTAGATGAAGACTCAGCTTTAGGACTATGGATTTCAATATGACAAAATTCCTATCCTTTGTGACTCCAAGAGTGCTATAGCAATCTCTACAAACCCTGTGCAGCATTCCAAGACCAAGCACATCAATGTAAGGTACCATTTTCTAAAAGACAATGTTGAAAAAGGTAATATAGAAATGTACTTTGTTCCCACTGAGATTCAACTTGCTGACATTTTCACAAAAGCTCTTGATGAGACAAGATTTTTATTCCTATTCAGCAAAATGGGTATGTTGAATCTCACCACTTAAAGGCAATAAAAGTCTTTAAATCAGATATTCTCAGTATCTCATGGTTATGCCTACAACTGATACATAGCAATAAGCCATAATCATTAAGTACTCCAAACCAGCGTCTCTGGTTCTCAAGACCAGAGCCTCTGGCCATGAAGAAACCTTTTAATATGGCTCAAATTTTTTCATCGCCTTTGGAACCAGAGACCTCTGGTCCAAAGCAAATACTTAGCTTTTATTCACCAAGTATTACCTTCGCAATCAGAGCCTCTGGTACTATAGACCAGAGCCTCTGGATTCTCATCCTTTAAGACCAGAGCCCATTTTGACTCCATGGTTCTCCCCCTAGATTCTCATACCTTGTGAACTTTTTCACTAAGTACCTTTTTTTTTCAACCAGAGCCACTGGATTCAAAGCCTTTGGAACTAAAGACCTCTGGTCTCAAAGGCCCTATCTATTATACTCTCTCACATGCAATTAACCATATTTTCATACTTCTTTTCATCGCCTTTGCAACCAGAGCCTCTAGTTCTAAAGACCAGAGCCTCTGGATTCATTGTCTTTGGAACCAGAGCCCTCTGGTCGCAAAGACCCATTCATATTAATATCCATTTGCATATTTCATACAACTTTTCATCTTCATTCACAACCAGAGCTTCTGGTTGTATAGTCCAAAGCCTCTGGTCACCACAATCCACATTGTTATTATTTCTAGGAGGAGTGTCAAAAACTCAAATCTTATCCACATGCATCATTTGAGGGGGAGCTATTCATTTATCATGAATCTCCATTGCATATATATGCATTTTCCATACCAGAGCCTCTGGTTCTACTATCCAGAGCCTCTGGACACTTAAATGCTAAAAAAATAATGAATACACCATGTGTACTTAACCAGAGCCCCTCTGGTTCTACATAATGGATTGCCCATGCTTATCTAGAGCCTCTGGATTGTCATCCAAGGCTTATTTATCATACAATCCAACATTTCATCGATGAATTCATTCATATATGTTCAACCAGAGCACCTCTGGTTCCCCATCAAAAAGGACATGTTCAACTAGAGCTCCTCTGGCTACATGACAAAATTTATTTTCAAAAACCCATCTTTAATTGCAAAAATTTTAAGATTATACAAAATTGCAGCTTTTGTGACTAAAAACTATACAACATGGGTTTCTAGAAGACCAAAACTTCGTAATTCGTGTTTATCTTGCAATTAGATGGAATTTAAATTTGTTTTGGCTATACTCTCAAATATGATATTATTTGAGATAATAATATAATAAACCCACATATATCATACGTCATACTCCCACGCGCCTGACACCATATACAGCATGTTCCCCATGAACCTTTCAAATTACCGTTCCCTATCCCCGCCTTGACACGTGTCCTCCAACATTAATGGCACGTACAATCAAGACGGCTCACGATCCCCAATCAAATCACCTTTTGCCAAACGCCTTCACCTTTCATGATTATTTAAATATAATAATCAGAAAAACCATTTCCTATTCCCCTCCCCCCACCTATAAATACTCTTCTTCTTTCTCCATCCTTCCCTTACGCTTCCTAAAACCTGCAACTAAACTTTGATGCACAAACCTACCTGCAACTTCATCTGCAATGGCTTCCTCCGCATCACACGAGTCCAACGACACCGATAGATGTGTTCAATCCACCAGCGCCGACAGCCGAGCAATAGTGTTTCTACCAATGAAGCCCAACAATCATGCCATTGAACTTCGAACCACCCTGTTCGACAACAGGTTTGTTATGATAATCGAGTTCTTCCATAACTGCATCCTTCTACATGCCTTGACTCTAACCGACAATAACGTACCTCTAAAGTACGTCCAACAATACTGGCAAACTTGTGAGTTCATCCCTGAAAACCGTGGAATAATGGGGGACATCGACGCCCCAAATGACATGATCTGCTCGTTCAAGATCTCTCAGGCAAAAGTCTTTAAGGTTCTGTGCATTCCCACATGCCAAGAGCTCGGCATTGACCAATATGCCGACCAACCCACGACCTCAGACATTCTCCGATTCATCAAAATGCTAGGTTACAATCGTGACCTACGCAATGCCTCCGATTTCAAGAGGCAGTTTTTGCCGCCAATGTGGAATATGTTCTTTTCCATATTGAACAGGGCCCTAACATGCAAGCTAGGGTCGATGGATCAAGGCAACATAAACATAATGACGATTATGTACGGACTTTTCTTCAACATCCCACTTGACTACGCTTTCCTCATATACAATGAGATCCACACATCGGAAGTCAAAAACTGCAAGCTCAAGGCCACTGGCAAGCCCTTGACCTCAGTTTTGTTTCCTTGTTTCCTATCTCTCTTCATAGGGGACGCAATGACGAGACATAATCTACCGGCCGAGGAACCATTCATTCCACTCTTCAAGATGCATGGCCACCGACCTACACTCTCAAAGGATGGCTACACCAACGACAAGCCGATTTCTAAAGCCATACTCAATGTCATCCCGGAGACATCTGAGGTTTGAAGAACTTACGAACGCTCTCTGCTGTCCAATACACCAAGGTCAGCTACCCCAGAGCGCATAGAGCCGTCCCCTCAGTCAAGCGAGGGAGCACATGAGCCATCTTCATCGGATGATGAAAATGATGATGATGATGACACTCCTCGTGAATCCCCTGGCCCTACACATACAATTTCCCTTCCCTCTTCCCAAAGGGCAACCACCACCACTACCCCTGGCGATCAAGGCCAAAGGGGTATTGGACAAGGACGGCCCAGTCCAAACCAAACCCAAACCAACCATCCAGGGGCCATTCTTCGGGCCTCTGGAGATGATTTAGCTGAGGAACCATGACTTCCATTGCCCCTCTCCCAACATAGAGGCAATGCAGACATAAGAGCCACATCGCCTCATGGATCGACACTACCCTTCACACACCCGAAAGCATGTGTTGCTTCTGGCATTGCTGATCCACAAGATCGTTCAGAGGGATCTCTTGTTCGTGCACAACACCCCCTTCGATACTTGATCTAGCGAAGGGCACACACATCTACTTCTCTTACCCGACCTCTGAAGCCGAGGAAGAAGAAGAAATTGTAGCAACATCACGAGATAGCTCCTCACTAGAGGGCTATCAAGGACACGATGGAATTCTTTCAATGCCCACATTTTCACAAGGCATTGAGGGCGCCTCTGGAGCTGAGGCTCAACCTGCAGCATCCATTGCTGCAGGGGTTACCCCCATGGCCGATCAGGTCACAAAGGCTGAGTTCCAAGCCTTTGCTGACTCAGTTCAGCGGTCCTTGGAAGACCTAAAACTCATCATCCAAGGGATTGTTGAAAACCCACCATCCATCGATATCACCACCCTTCAACAATCCCTTGCCACCCTCGATACCCAAACCAAATACACCACCACTCAACTTCAAATGCTACTACAAACTGTTACCCAACACCACAACTCCTCATCCACCCTTGCCACCCAACGAGACCAACTCATGATAAGTTGCATCGCACCCCTCACGGCCTAGGCAACTGCGACCGATGAGGCAATTGCTTCCATCACCACCCACTTAAACCACAATCACCAATACTCTCACCACTCTACCAGCCACCATCCTTTCCTAAATCCCTCAACCAACCCCACATCAAACAACTTCGTCAATCGATGAAACCCTAGTCTTCCTCACCAATCAAATGGCCACCATACAAACCACCCTAAACTAACTCCCAGCCACCATCCTAGCCCAAATACCCCAACCACCACCTCCACCACCCAGCCCTACAGCACCATCTTTCGATGAAGCCCTGTACTCCCTTGCTGTAGAGCTTAAAGCCATGATCACCAACCTTCCCATCCCACCCACCGCATCTACCTCTACCTCCATACCTCCCCCAGCCTCATCATCCACCACCTCTGAGTATGCCACCAGAGCCAACCTCAGGGCTCTATCCAAGGCACTTATCTCATCTTTTAACGAGATAAGTGATAAATTCTTTCATCGAGCAGCTCAACCTACCAAGGCTCTCTCCTAGAGCCTTGCTGACCAACAAGCACGCACCGCCTCCCTCCTACAAACCATGGAGGCCGATGAAAGAAGAAAGGCTATAAGAGCCTACCTCGCCTCCCTCCGCCTCAAGAAGAAGAGAAGCAGAGCTTCATGATCGACCAGCCGCCCGCATAAGAGACCAAGGCATGAGGATCCAGACCAAGATGATCATGGTCTTGGTCCTCATGAGGGGGAGAACCCGGCTGCTACAACTCAGGACGCACCATCTGCTGCACCTTCATCATCCAATCACCAAACACAAAACCCACCATCATCACCAAACTAAGGAACCCGAGCAAGAGAACCAGAAGCTCAGCCCTCTGAAGATGTACATAATGTACATGCTCCCATTGCCACCATACCTGAACCCATCGTGTTGAGTTCCTCATCCGATAAAAATCCATCAACCCCACCAACAGAAACCAACCCACCTTTCACTACTTCACCAACATGAAGCCTACCATTAACCCCATCACCAACCCCTCGCACCACAGAACCTTTCATCACGCTACCCAATGAACCTGAACAAATAAACATCCAACCTTACCTCAACAACCTCAAGCCCAAACACAACCCGATGAACCAGAACCACCCCAACATGAGCCAACCAATAAACCATCCCATCGCCAACCGATACACAACCCACAATCCAAACACATCCCTCAACCGATACACAACCCAGAACCCAAACTCAACCCTTAACCGAACCAACTAAGGTACATGCGGACATTCCCTCTTCATCAAGGCACCCTTCGCAGAGCTTAGTCGATGAAATCATCGCGAATATGGAGTCGCTAAGGAGACGTCCGGAGATGCCACCAAGGGAACCAGTAATGATGGAGAATATCCATCAGTACCTATACCATGATCGTGATGAAGGTTTGACTCTCAATCCTCCAGTTCTATCGCTAGAATCCATGGACCTCCTACACCATAGGTTTGTTAGACAGACTACCCAACCACCATAGGCTATCTATTCAAATGACGAAATAAGGTTGGTAATGGACATAAAGATGAGGACCTTTTCTAATAGAGCTATAAAATATATCAAGTACACAGTGGAGAGAGCCCATGGTTAGGTCATCATCTTCAATGACAATGACTTGATCAATCTCAATCCCTATGACTTGATCGAGCTTTATGCATTCACAACTCAGTGACATGATCAAGGCATAAGATTTGGGATGGAAAACAGAGCAATTGTGAGGACGATGGAGACCTTGGTGAAGCATCGAGCCAAGAGTGATTTTCATATTGCTCTTCATTTGGGCATCGACAGACTCTCCTGCACTCCACCTGATGAAGACTTCCCAGGCCTGCAGGAGAAGAGATCTGCTTCTATCTTGACTCAACCCAAGCTTGGACTTGTCTTCAAGAATGAGTTCAGGGTAAAGAAATTTTTCAGACTAACTGAAGCATTCAAGTATTCAACCTCAACACTTGAATGGTTTCAAGGAGTTATCAAAGATAGACTGGGTAGAACTCATGTGCCAAGGGAAGATGGGAAACAACTTATTCATGAGATATCTACAGTCATCAATTATCGAAGACTGCTACTGCGCTTTTGGGAAATATCTCAAGGTAGATCATGAATAGAGTTTTAAAAATTTTTGCCTTAAATTTTAATTTATTTGCTTCCAGTATTGTAAGAAATCATCATCCAATGAAAATTTGGCAATTGATGCTTTTCTATAGATTAGTCTATGTTCTTTAATATTTTTCATAGATTAGTTCATGTTTGTTCTTTCATTACTTAGGGGGAGATTGTTAGACCCCATAATTCTTAAATGTAAAAGTAATGAAGAACAATAAGTGATGAAGAACCAGAAGACCGATGAAGACGTTAAGGCAGAATTGATTAAGTCTGGAGAACAACCAGAGGGTCGATGAATCAACCAGAGATGCAATGGAAAAAGCACCTTCATCACTCCTCTGGTCAACAACACTTAGAGTTTTCTTCAGCAGTTCAACCAGAGCCATGCGATGAAGATATGAAGATAAGGTTGAATTAACATCCCATGGAAGACAGAAAGAGATAACAAATCGACAGCTGGATTTTAAGTTTATCTTGATTTATAGTTTATCCATACTTTAGATAAACATTATCTTTCCTAGAAGATTGTCTAGATAGTTTTACTAGATAGTTATTTTCTTATCGCTAGTATAAATAGGTAGCTAGGCCTATTGTAAAGTAAGACTTTAAGCGAGTTTCTACGCATCTTTAATGCTCAAGTATATACTTTGAATATACACATTCTTTGTTCTTGAGTATTCTTCATTTTATTCATCCACAGTACTTATTTAGGTTATTCATAATCTATTTATTAGTGTTATTGAGAGATCTGGGATCTACAATGGATATTTTCCATCATCACTGGCTCCCTTGGTGGCATCTCTAGACGTCTCCTTAGCGACTCCATGTTTGCAATAATTTTATCGACGACACCTTGAGGAGGATGCCTCAATGAGGAGGGAATGTCCGCCTGCACCTGTGGTGGTTGGGTTGTGGGTTGTGTTTTGGCTAAGGGTTGTGTATGGGTTGGTGATGGAATGGTTTCTTGTTGGGTTGGCTCAGTTTGGGGTAGTTTTGGTTCATTAGGCTCTAGATGGGTGGTTTCTGGTTTATGAGGTTATGTTTGGGTTGGTGGTTGTTGAGGTGAGGTAAGTTGGGTGATTATTGGCTCTGGTTGTATGGGTAGGGTGATGGAAGGTTCTGTGTTGCGAGGGGTTGGTGATGGAGTTAAGGGTAGGTTAGGGGTTGTTGATGGAGTAAAGGGTAGGTTGGTTTCTGTTTGTGGGGTAGATGGGTCTTCATCAGATGAAGAACTCAGCTCAATGGGTTCTTGGGTGGTGGCTAAGGGAACATGTACATTGTGTACATCTTCAGAGGGCTGAGCCTCTAGTTCCCTAGTTTGGGTTCCTAGGGATGTGGATGGTGGTTGGTTTTGTGATGGTGGTGGTGGTGGTGGTGGTGGTGGTGGTGTAGCGGACTCCATTTGTTGAGCAGTAGCAGCCAGGTTCTCCCTCTCATGAGGACCAAGACCATGATCATCTTGGTCTGGATCCTCATGCCTTGGCCTCTTCTGTGGGTGGCTTGATAAGCAAGATACTCTGCTCCTCCTCTTCTTCTTTCCTTCCCTGAAGGTTGCAAGATACGCCTTCGGGACCTGCTATCTTCGACTCTCCTCCATCGAGTGAAGGAGAGAGTTGGTGAGCCTATTGATCGGCAAGGCTCTGGGAGAGAGCCTTGGCTGGTTGTATGGCTCGATAGATGAACTTTGCACTTATCTCATTGAAAGATGAGATAAGTGCCTTTGACAGATCCCTTCGGTTGGCTCTGGTGGAAAACTCTGTGGTGGAAGTGGATGTTGATAGGGGAGGAGGGATGGATGTTGAGGTGGATGTGGGGGGTGGGATGGGGAGGGAGGCTAACATATTCCTCACTTCTGCAGTGAAGGAGGTAAAGGCTTCATCAAAGGATGGAGCTGCAGAGGAGGGGTGGAGGAGGGGTTGGTTGTGGTATTTGGGCTAATATGGTGGCTGAGAGTGAGCTAAGGGTAGTTTGTATGGTGGCTATTTGGGTGGAGAGAGAGGCGATGGTTTCATCGATAGATGTAGTTGGGGTGGGGTTGGTTGAGGGATTTGGGAGAGGATGGTGGCTGGGAGTGTAGTGAGGGTATTGGTGATGGTGTTTAGGTGGGTGGTGATAGAAGCAATGGCCTCATCGGTCGTAGTTGCTTGTGTCGTGAGGGTGGCAAGGGTGTTCATGATGGTCTAGTTGCGTATGGTTGAGAGGGTGGATGAGGTGTGGTGTTGTTGTTCCATGGTTTGTTGAAGCATGCGAATGCGGGTGGTTTTGTCTTTGGCTTGAGCTTCTAGGGTGGCAAGGGATTGTCGAATTGGGGTTAAATCGATAGATGGAGGGGTTTCGACAATCCTTTGTAAGATGAGTTTTAGGTCATCCAAGGACCGTTGAGTCGAGTCGACAAAGGCCTAGAACTCTGCCTTTGTGACAAGATCAGGGGGGTAACCCCTGTAGCAACAAATGTGCAGGTTGTGCCTCAGCTCCAGGGGTGCCCTCAATGCCTTGTGAGAAAGTGGGCATTGAAGTACTTCTATCGAGTCCTCGATAACCCTCTAATGAGGAGCTATCTTCTGATGGTGCTAGATCTTCTTCTTCTTCTTCGGCTTCAGAGGCCGAATAAGAGAAGTAGGTGTGTATCCCCTTTGCTAGATCAAGTATCAAAAGGGGTGGTGCATGAATGGGAGATTGCTCTGAACGATTTTGGGGAGGTTCAATGTCAGAAGCAACACATGCTTCTGGGTGTGTGAAGGGTTGTGGCGAGCCATGAGGCGATGTGGCTCTTATTTCTTCATTGCCTCCCTGTTGGAGAGAGGCAATGGATGATGTGGTTCCTCGGCAAATTCATCTCCAGAGGCCTGAAGAGTGGGCTCTGGATGGCTGGCTTGGGTGAGGATTGGACTAGGCCGTCCTTGTTCAATACCCCTTTGGCCTTGATCGCGAGGGGTATCAGAGGTGGTCGCCCTTTAGGTGGTGGGTGCGGTAGTTGTGTTTATAGGGCCGAGGGATGCGTGAGGAGTGTTATCATCATCATCTTCATCATCTGATGAAGACGACTCCTGCATTCCCTCGCTTGCATCGGGGGATGGCACTATTTTCTCTAAGGTAGCTGCCCGCGGTTCTTGGGACAGCAGAGAGCGTTCATACTTCCTTCTAATCTCAGACGTCTCTGGTATGAAACTAAGCATGGCCCTCGAGATTGTCCTCTCTATCGTGTAACCATCCTTCGAGATGGTTGGGCAATGGTCGGTCATCAAGTATTGCTGCGTGAAGGGTTCTTCAGCCGGTAGATTATATCTCCTTATCGCATCCCTTATAAATAAGGCAAGGAACCGCAGGAAGAGAACAGAGGATAGTGGCTTTTCTATGGCCACTAGTTTGCATTTCTTGACTACCGCAGCATGGATATCATTGTAGATGAGAAGGGCGTAGTCCAGCGGTAGGTTGAAAAAGAGTCCATACATTATTGTCATAATGTTAATGTTCCCTTGATCCATGCTCTCGAGCTTGTAGGTGAGGGCTTGGTTCAGGATCGAGAAGAACATATTCCACATAGGAGGCAAAAATTGCTTCTTGAAGTCTGATGCATTACGTAGGTCGCGGTTGTAACCTAGCATCTTGATGAACCGTAGGATATCTGAACTTGTGGGTGGCTCAGCGTAGTGTTCGATGTTGAGTTCTTGGCGAGTTGGGATGCATAACACTTTTGAAACTTTTGCGCGAGAGATCTTCACCGAACAAACCATGTCATTTGGGGCATCAATGTCCCCCATGATGCCACGGTTCTCCAGGAAGAACTCGCATGTTTGTCAGTATTGTTGTATGTACTTCAAAGGTACGCCATTGTTAGACAAGGTAAGAGCAGGTTGGAGGATGCAGGTCTGAAAGAACTCTATCATAATAGTGAACTTGTCGTCAAACAGGTTTGTTCGTAGGTCAATGGCATGATTGTTGGATTTGATGGGTAAGAAAACCAGTGTACGGCTGTCTACGCCGATCGATTGTAGGTGGTTGTTGTTGTTTTGGGATTCGTGTGAAGCTGAGGAAGCCATTGTAGGAGAAGTTGCAGATTTTTTTGTTTAAACGTCGTATGTGTTCTTGGAAGGTTTTGAGAGCGTAAAAAGGTAAGTGGTGGGGAAGACGAGTATTTATAGGTGGGGAAGTGGAAGGGGTGGTTTTTGGGTATTTTAATTTAAATGATAATGACGATTGTAGGGACGTTTGGCAAAAGGGTGATCGTTAGGGTGATCGTGGGTCGTAATATCCACACCGTGTCATTAATGCAGGTGGACACGTGTTAGATTAGGGTGGAAGGGTTGAGAAATGAAGGGTTTTCTAGGGAACAGCCTTTTAAAGGTGTCAGACGCATGTAGGATGACGTTTGGGTGATTTGGGATAATTAAATAATTATCCCAGATAATATCTTTTGAAGTATAATCCAAAAAAAATATTTCATATTTAAAATTCCATCTAATTGTAAGATAAATACTAATTACGAAGTTTTGGTCTTCTAAAAACCCATGTTATATAGTTTTTAGTCACAAAAGCTGCAATTTGTATAAAATTGAAAAGGTTTTTCAATTAAAGATGAGTTTTTGGATATAAATAATTTTGCCATGGAACCAGAGGCGCTCTGGTTCGTCATGACTTTCTGGAGGGGAACCAGAGGTCTCTGGTTTAGAGTGATGAGATAATTCATCGATGAAATGTTGGTTTTATGCATTGGGGACTCTGGATAGACAAACCAGAGGCTCTGTTTAAGAATGGAAACCCTTTGGATTTGAAATCATGCCCTTAACGTAGGACCAGAGTAGCTCTGGTTGAATGAAAGGGATGTTCACTCCATAATTTAGCATTTTTGGTATCCAGAAGCTCTGGATAGTGGAACCAAAGGCTCTAGGTTGGAAAATGCATATTTTGTGCAGTGGAAATGCTTTATGATGAAAAATGCTAAACTCCCCCTCAAATGATGCATGGGGTTTGTGTAGTGAGTTAAAAACTCCCCCTATAATCAATAAGAAGGTTGATTTGGATGACCAGAGTTTCTGGTCTATACAACCGGAGGCTCTGATTGTGAATGATGATGCAAACATATATGAAATTTGGTTAAGTTCATGTAAATGGTTATGAAAAGAATTGGCCTATGGGACCAGAGGGCTCTGGTCGTTAGAACCAGAGGCTCTGGTTGTGAAGGCGATGCAAACATGAAGTAAGAATGTAATATAATGATGCATGTGAAGTCCACTTTGGACAAGAGGGCTCTGGTCGCAAAGGACTTGGAAACCAAAAGCTCTGGTCTTTGGAACCAGTGGCTCTGGTTCCATAAATGATGAAATATGACTAAGTTATTTGTATGAATGAACGAGGGAGACCAAGTTTGAGACCAAATAGGCTCTGGTCCCAAAGGATTGGAATCCAGAGGCTCTGGTTGTGAAGGGGGTACTTAGTGAAAAATCACAAAGCATTTGCTTTGGACCAGAGGGGCTCTGGTTCCAAAGGTGATGAAAATATTTGGCCAAAATTTAGACAAG
Source organism: Cynara cardunculus var. scolymus (assembly GCF_001531365.2). Taxonomy (NCBI): domain Eukaryota; kingdom Viridiplantae; phylum Streptophyta; class Magnoliopsida; order Asterales; family Asteraceae; genus Cynara; species Cynara cardunculus. The sequence goes on from NW_020201442.1 coordinate 36,394, forward strand.
TATTTCAAATTGGCCAGAGGCTCTGGTTTAGAGTACTTGATATTTATGGCCACAATGATATATCACTTGTAGGCATAACCATGAGATATTGAGGATCTTTGGTTTCAAACTAAGGATTGCCTCTAAATGGTGAGATTCAGCATACCCAAGTTGCTGATAAGAAATAAAAATCTTTTCTCATCAAGAGCTTTTATGAAAATGTCAGCAAGTTGAATCTCTATAGGAACAAAGTACATCTCTATTGTACCTTTTTCGACATTGTGTTCCAGAAAGTGGTACCTTACATCGATGTTTTTGGTCTTGGAATGCTGCACAGGGTTTGCAGAGATTGCTATAGCACTCTTGGGTTTGCAGAGATTGCTATAGCACATCTCTATTCTATTTTCTGGATGTCCAACTCACCAGCTTGTCCCCTAAGAGTTGACAGCTTCCAGACGTACTCTTTCTATCAAGCTTGCAACCTGCATGATCTGCATTTGTGAAAGCTATTAGATCAAAGCCAAAGTTCTTTGGATACCAGAAACACAATGAAGGGGTTCCCTTGAGGTATCTAAAGATCCTCTTGACTGTAGAAAGATGAGATTCCTTAGGATTGGCTTGATACATTGCACAAAGACATGTAGCAAACATAATATTTGGTCTACTAGCAGTTAGATACAGGAGTGATCCAATCATGCCTCTGTAGGTTGTTACATCCACAGATTTGCCTGATGGATCAGCAAATAACTTTGCTCCTATAGCCATTGGAGTTCTCATCGATGATGAATTTGAGAGAGAGTATTTCTTCAGAAGGTCAGTCACATATTTGGACTGATTGATGAAAGTCCCTTCTGGAGTTTGTTTTATTTGAAGACAAAGGAAGAAACTAAGTTCTCCCATCATACTCATCTCAAATTTGCTTTTCATCAACTCTGAGAATTTTTTGCAAAATTTTGCATTGGTAGAACCAAATATGATATCGTCCACATATATTTGTACAAGTAGAATGTTACCTTTATGCTTCTTGAGAAAGAGGGTTGTATCGATTGTACCTTTTTCGAATCCATTGTCGATGAGAAAGGTGGAGAGTTTCATACCACGTCCTGGGTGCTTGTTTCAGCCCATAGAGAGCTTTGTTCAGAGAGTAGACGTACTCTGGATGTTTTGGATCTTCAAACCCAGGGGGCTGCTGCACGTATACTTCTTCTTGAAGCTTACCGTTTAGGAAGGCAGACCTGACATCCATCTGATAGACCTTGAAGCCTTTATGTGCTGCGTAGGTTAGGAATATCCTGATGGCTTCAAGTCTTGTGATGGGAGCAAATGTCTCTTCGTAGTCAATCCCTTCTTCCTGTCAGTACCCCTTGGCAACAAGCCTGGCCTTGTTTCTTATGACTATGCCATCTTCGTCCTTCTTGTTTCTGAAGACCCATTTGGTTTCTATGGCCGTCTTGCCCTTGTGAAGGGGCATGAGTGACCACACTTTGTTTCTCTCAAACTGGAGTAGTTCTTCTTGCATTGCGTTTATCCAGTTTGGGTCTTGTAGGGCTTCAGAAATCTTCTTTGGTTCGATCATGCTCAGAAAGTTGGCGAAGAGGCATTCATTGGTTGTTGTTGATCTCGTCTTGACACCAGATGTTGGATCGCCAATGATTTGATGATGTGAATGATATTTTGTCCACTTGGTGCACGATTAGGGTTTTGGAGCAACAGGATGCAGTTCTTCATCAACCGATGGAACTGCTTGCTCCCCCCTCAAATAGATCATCTCCAGATTAATCTTCTGGCTCTGGTTCTGGTTCTAAAGACACAAAAGAAGTAGTAGGTGAAGTAACATAAGTTTTAGAAAGAGATGTACCTTCAGTGTCAGAGACTTCATGTTCTTCATCGGCTCTGGAAGTGGGTTTTGCAGTAGGTGCATGTCTAGAGACTAATTCTTTTTCGAAGATGTCTTCAAATAAATGAGCTAACTATGATTCATTGGGTTTGCCAAGTGATGAATCAGAGGCTCTCTGTTGAAGTCTGAGTCCTGAACTGTTGTGTCTAGAAGTCATTGGTGTGGAGTCATCAAAGGACACATTGATGTTTTCGATGACGATCATTGTCCTTTTGATGTAGACTCTATAGGCCTTTGCGATTTGAGAATATCCTAGAAAGATCCCTTCATCTGCTTTCTTGTCGAACTTGCCAAGATATTCCCTATCATTGAGTACAAAACATTTGCACCCAAAGACATGGAAATATTTGACATTTGGTCTTCTTTGATTGATGAGCTCATAGGGTGTCTTCTGGTGCCTCTTGTTGATGATTGACCGATTCTGGGTGAAGCAGGCAGTGGAAATAGCTTCAGCCCAGAAGGTGATGGGTAACTCCGATGAAGAAAGCATGGTCCTTGCTGCTTCCACGAGGGTTCTGTTCCTTCGCTCCACTACTCCATTCTGTTGTGGAGTTCTGGCTGCTGAAAAGTTTTGGGAAATGCCTTTACTGATGAGGTATTCATCGATTCTGGCATTTCTGAATTCAGTCCCATTGTCGCTTCTAACTTTTATGAGTTTGCGTTGTAGAAGGACTTGGAGCCTTTTTATCACCCCGATGAGAAGTTCAGGAACATCTGATTTCTTCTTTAAAAACTCAATCCAGGTGTATCTGGAGTATTCATCAACTAGTACCAATATGTATTTCGTTCCAGAGAGACTTTGTGTAGATATGGGCCCACAGAGATCTATGTGGATCATGTCCAAGGGTTGGTGCAGGAGGTTTCTGACTTAGTTTTATTGGAGGCCCGTTTCAGCTTTCCCATTTCCCAGGTTGAGCATAGATGGTCCTTTTTGAAATTAAGATTCAGAATCCCTTAACCAACTTTTGTTTGGCTAGCCTCCTTAGAACATCAAAGTTTTGGTGTGAGAACTTCTGATGCCATAGCCAATTTTCATCGCTCTTATGGGATACAAGGCAGAGGGTATCTTGTCCCACAAAGGATTGAAAATCTTGAAGATAGAGATTCCCTTCTCTCTTTGCCTTGATGATGGTTTGGTTTGGCTGTGTTTCAATGATGAAGAAACCCTTGCGAAATCTGACTTCAAGACCCTTGTCGCAGAACTGGCTTATGCTTAGTAAGTTATGCTTCAGACCTTCAACATAAGCCACTTTACTAATGGAGATGGTTCCTTTGATGAGTGTGTTGTATCCCTTGATTGTACCCTTACTGTTGTCTCCAAAAGTGACAGAGCCTCCAGATTTTCGATGAAGGAGGACAGCTGACCTTTATCACCAGTCATGTGCCTAGAGCAACCTGAATCCAGGTACCATGGTTGCACATGCTGGTTCTGCAAGACAAGTTAAGGGTTTTTAGGTACCCATTTCATAATGGGTCCACGTTGGTTAGTCGGAGATACGACATTTCTCTTTTCATCAGCCCTCTTGGGAGTGGGCTGATTTTCATTTCCCTTAGGCTTTGCAGGCTTGGGTCTGTTCGCATTTCCCTTGCCCTTAGACTATGGCTTTTTCACGTTTTCATTGGTTTGAACCTTATAGCGATAGATGTGTTTGGAAAATATGCAGCGGTGGGTTAACATGTGGTTCCTCAGGTTTTGTAAAAGTGCTAAACATTGACAGTTAGGATATTTTAAACATGAATGTTTAACTTTATTTTTATTTGATGAAAATGAAGAAGTAAATGCAGGGGATGAAAATCCTGTCCTACCATCGGTTGTTTTGACAAACTTACTATTTTGTTCAGATTTTTTATTTGTAGAAGGCTTGGTCCTTACTTCTTTCAAGAAGGAGGGCTGCTTTTCTTCAGCTGAATGAGAAGAAAAGTGGTGGTTAGAAGAAAAGTGGTGGTTAAAATTTTCAGAGGCAGGCCACTTCTGTTTTTGCGCGCGAGTAAATTTAATGAACTTAGAAGAAGTACTTGGGCCTTGTGGGATATAATTAGCAGACTTGGTGTTACTCAGCTCTCCCTTTCCTTTGTCTGAAGTTTTCATAGATGCTGGAACATCAGATTTCATTGAGGGTTTGAAGTTTGAGGCTTCTTATCCTCAATGATCTCTAGTGATTCACATATTATTTCTTCTTCAGATTCAGAGTCAAGGAAGTCTCTTGTGGATTTCTCACAATCAAAATTGTCATGGATGTTTGTGGGAGGAGTGGGTTCAGAGTTTGATGGTTGAGAGTGATCTGTTGGGGGTTCCATCGTTTCTGACTTAGATGAACTTTCAATATTACTTGGATGGTTCATCGATTCATCAGATGATGGTTCCTTACTAAGATTCTTCTTTTCATCAACGACACTTGCTGATGAAGTGGGATTGATTATTAGAGACTCTGATTTAACCATAGGGTTTCCATCGGTCTCTGATGTGGAGGCATCAATCCCTTCATCAGAATTCTTACATGTGTTGTTCTCGTACACCACATTTTCAAAATCCTGTCTTACAAGGACAGTTTTTCCATCGACTTTAACCCTTTTGAAGTTTGCTTTGGGTTTGGGGAAAAATTCGGGTTTTTGAATGCATCCAAGTTTGAAAGTGGATTCAAGGGTGGATTTCTTTGTTTCGATGAAGGAGTCCAATTCATTGAATCCAATCCCTTCAGTGTCCTTTTGACCATTAAGTTTTTCGTACACATTTTGGGCATCCTTATATTTCTTCATCAGAAGTTCATTGGTTTGAAGCTTCTGATGAAGAATCTCCCTTTCTTTTTGAAAGAAATCTTTGAGAGCTACTGAGTTAAGCCTTTCTGCCTCTGATTCCTTTAAGGCCTTTGCCTTCTTTTCTAAGTCCTTAGTTATTTTCTTGTTCAAATCCAGAAGCTTTTCTTCCTCTGATTTTTTAAGTGAGGCTATGCGAGTCTTTTCCTTGACTAGTTCAGCTTTTTCTTCGGTCAGAAGATCAGTCTCTTTTTTGTAAAAACTGACTTCTTTTTTTGCTTTAATTCTTTCAGATTCTTCAAAATTTAATTTTTCCTTGAGTTTCAAGAAATCATCTGAAAGTTTCATTACCCTTAACTCTAGTTCGGATGGAGCAGAGTTGGTTTCTGCATTGGACGTGGCCATGAGACAAATGAGTGTCTTGTCTTCTTCATCAAACGAAGAATCAGACACCCAATTTTCTTTTTCAGCCATCAGGCTTCGCTCTCTAGGATTCTATTTACACTTGTTCTTGTAGTAATCAGCATCCTTCACCAGACGTCCTCTGCACTCTTTTGAAAAATGACCGATTTTTCCGCACCTGAAGCAACGAAGGTCATTCTTCCTTCCGTATCTGTCTTCTTTCTTCTCCTCTCTTCTATCTTCTCTTCCCTCTCTTTGTTCTTCCCTCTGATTGAATTTTGATGGCTTCTTTTCATAGGATGGCTGGTACTTCTCCTTTTTGGAGTCTCTTCGCTCGAATGGCCTTTTGATGAACTTTCTCTGGAACTGTTTTGTTATCAAGGCCAGAGACTTGGCAAACGCTTTGAAATCGTCGTCTGATTCGGATGTTTCGTCTTCCGATTCTGATTCTACTACTAATGCCTTTTTACCTTTTTTCTTGTACTCTCTGGTGGAGGTCCTTGAAACATCCTTTTCTTCTGCAGCAAGAGCAAGGGGTCCATCGATGGATACTTTTCTTATCATTATATCATTCTCTTGTGCAGCCAGTGTTCCATAGACGTCATGAAGTGACCAGCTGTCTAAATCCTAATTTGCTTGGTGAGACATCGACAGCTGTGTCCACTCATTGCCGAGACTTTTAAGGAATAACACATTATGTTCTTCCTTCGTCCTGGAGATGTCGTTTCATCGATATTGATTGATCAATGTGTTGAAACGATCATACATCTTCTGAATCGGTTCATCAGAAAGAGCCTTGAAGTTAGTATATTTGTTGAGACATTGAGCTTTACGATTTTTCTTCATTTTTGCTCCTCCTTCTAATTGACTTGCCAGCTCATCCCATAGTTCTTCTTTTGTGGTGCATGCATCGAGGGATTGGAAGATTTCATTAGGAATGGCCATGATAATTAATCTTTTGACCTTCTTGTCAGTTTCTACGCGCTCCATATCATCTTTTCCCAATTCTTCTCCTCCTTGGGCATGTAGTAGGCTGGTATTTCTGCTGTGGTGCTCGTTCCTAGGACTCTTGGAACAAGAGTCTGTGGTATGTAGGGTCCCTCCATGACAGATCGCAGAAGATTTTTGTCCATCCCTTCCAGAAAGTTTACCATTCTTATCCTCCATTGTGGATACTCTTCTCTTTGAAGAGTTGGAGGTTTGGTGAGGGAACCAACACTATAAGCAGAATTACAGTTGGCCGTTGAAGATTTGGAAGTGAAAAATTACGCTTTTTAGAGAAGATTTTTATGAATTTTTTGAATGTATGAAAAAGGAGAATTGAGAGTTTTTAATGATCGTTTTGATTGGAAACACAATCAATTAGCTTTGATACCAATTGTTGATCCCAGATCTCTCAATAACACTAATAATTAAATTAAGAACAACCTAATTATGTCATGTGAATGAACAAAATGACGAACACTTAAGAACAAAGTATGAATATTGAAAGAATATACTTGAGTGCCGAATATTCATTTTATTCCAAAATTATAATAAAAGCGTTCAAAGCGTTAACTGATTACAATAGGCCTAATCATCTATTTATACTATTCAGCTAAACAAGAAGATAACTATCTAGTGAGACTATCTAGCAAATCTTCTAGGGAAAGATAAAGCTTATCTAGACATGGATAACAAACAAAACAAGATAAACTTTGTAGAATCCGATTGTCGATTGATAAAGCTTATCTAGACATGGATATCATTCAGTGATAGCCTCATTGATTTTCTTGGGCTAAACTAAAGAAAGAAAGTTGACAAAGAGACAGATATTACCTAGACCTCGACGAGACTGAATACATGCGCTTGGATCACCAAGAATTTAATCAATTGGATGGATTTTTGTCTGTCGTTGTGCTGGTAGATGACATAAATTGTCATCTTCTGAGTTTGGAGGCTCAGATATAGAAGATGAGGCTTCATCAAGAGATTCTTCAGCATTAACTTGAATTGCTAAAGGAGCCTTTGTGAGAGATTCATCTACTAAGAGAGGTTCAATAACTGAAGGAGACTCAGTAACTGAAGAATCAGTATTTTAAGTAGAAGGGGTATATGACTAATGGGAATGGCAGCAATCCCCAAAGAGGATTTAGCTTCGTTATTAGTCGTATCAGGAATGATAAATGGATCATCATCATCTTCAGGGAGATCAGCGTTGGGTTGATTGCTGAAGAAAGCTTTAGGTTCTCCATAATGAGATATCATCCAGTTATCTAACTGTTCATCATCATCAAAGATGGTTTTAGAGTTAGCTGATTAAGATTCATCAAACGTGACATTAATAGTTTCTTTTATTGCATGTCTTCTTTTGTTGAATACTCTCAAGGCTTGGGATATTGAAGAATATCCAAGGAATATTCCTTCATCAGCTTTGGGATCGAACTTTTCGAGATTTTCTCTATTGTTTAAGATATAGCAATGTGATAACCGGATCCTGGTTATCGCCTGAGGTAATAAATACGTGATTATTTGTTATATGATTACATGAAAGCATGATAAATTGTTATATTTGATCATGCGAGTATGTGAATTTTTATGCATAGGAAATATAGGCATAATATGGATGCATGCATGAGTTTGGATGTATGTGAGTATGTATGAGTAAATGAATGCATGAAATATAAAATACATAATATACATGCATGTATGGGTGTTATTGTGCATAATATATGCATAAAATAATGAGAAATGCATGTACATGGGCGGTTGTTTTAGCCGACCTTCCTAATTTAGGAAAGGTATAAAAGGAGGTTGAAGCCTCCATTTTGTTTTTGTTGCCAATTTGAGATTTAAGTGTGCGATTTAGAAGAAAGTGGTGACTGGATTGTTTCTTGACTAGGATCTAAGTTGATTTACAAGTGGCTGGCTTTCAAAAGGAATTCAAGGTGAGTGGTTAAAATGTTTTGAATCTCTTTGAATTGCATATTGAATTTAGTTTTGAAAGTTTACTGGACTTAGCTTTAAATCGGGTAAGGTATTGTCCGATTTATCTCTAAACCGCCCATAGTGTCGTGCGATTTAGAGTTGGTCAGAATTTGATATATATATATATATATATATATATATCGCTTGGTGTGATGTCTGGATTGATAAATCGGACAAAGGGTTGAGCGGTTTAAGCTTAAATCGGATACTTGTTGTCCGGTGTATCTTTAAATCGAACACAGAGTCAAGCGATTTAAGTGTTAGTGGGATTTGAGTTTTATAAAATCGATTAAGGATATTGAACGGAGAAGTAGGAATACGACCAAGGAGTGATCGGTTTATTTGTAATTCGGACAAAGTCTTGAGTATGTTGTCTGGATTAATAAATCGGACAAGGCTTTGAGAGTTGCCCGGATTAGTAAACCGGATAAGGACTTGTATTGACCAGATTGGTAAATTGGACACAATGTATAGTGTTGTCCGGATTGGTTAAACCGGCCAAGGCTTGACCGGAGATGAAGTCCGACCAAGTCTATATTGACCGGATTTGTGCATTAGATTATGTATTATTCATATAATCATTATTTTTTTTAAAGAATGGGAATTTTGATAAAGATGATTTTGAACTGGTAATATTCCATTGGAACATTTATGACGGCGGTCTGTTCTAATTGGAATTGTTTTGTGAAATATTTTGATAAGGAAATAAGGGTGGCATATTAATGAGAGGTGTACCATGGGACAAGGGTGGCATATCAAGGAGAGGTGTACCATGGGATAAGGGTGGCATTTCAATGAGATGTGAACTTTGGATATAAGTGTGGCATTTGTATGTGTGATGTATGATATAACTCTTACTATTATATTCTTTAAGATTTACTGTGATTTGGAATCTTTATTTCTTTGTGATTTAAGGATTTAGAATCAGAGTTCTTGTTGGAAATCATAGTCTGGATGTTATTGAGAAGGAAATAACAGGTTTGGCCTGAACCTTTAAATAAACCTTGTGTTAATTGAAAAGGTTTAAAAGTGGCATTATGATAAACCTGGTCAGTACAACCTATTTGGGTTTTGATGTATTATCTGAAAGCAGAGAGTTTGGCTTGAAAAGTGGAAAGGTACTAGTAATTATATTCTTACTTGTTCATATATTTGTCATATATATGAAAAATAGTTTTTTTACATAAAGTTTTGGTGATTTTCACCCTGCAATGACATAAAAAGGGATCTCACTAGACCTTTCGGTCTAACTCTCGTTTTGTGATTTTAAATATGTATTGCAAGAGGTGCAGACGGTAAGGGGAAGGGGAAAATGTAATATTTTTCCTATGTGCATATTTGCTGGAAGATTTGGCTATGCTATGTATAGTTTTGTTAGAAGAATGTGGAATAGTAAAAGAATTGTATTTTGAATTTTTGGACTATGTATTCAGTACTGGTATATTCTTGTACTAAGGGACCTATGTGGTGTATAAACGTGTATTTCTTGTGTATGAAGTATATGTTACATGCAATATGTGGAATGGGGTGTTACAAGCAAATACAACCAAAGATGTGTAGAAAGCTTAGAGAAGGCTTTCTGCTATGGAAAAGTTCATAGGTTGTCTTCTTGAATCTCTTAATGATCAGAGACCGATGAGCATATATCGAGTGGATTCGATTATCGTTTGATTTCTCCTTTCAGCAACCCCATTTTGTTGTGGAGTTCTCATAGCAGATAAGTTATGTGAGATTCCTTTGTTCTCAAGGAAGTTATCGATGGTACTGTTTTTGAATTCAATGTCATGATCACTCCTTATTGAGCGCACTTTAATGTTGTTCAGTACTTCTATGCTCTTTATGAACGTGAAGATTTCAGGTGAATCACTCTTGGATCTAAGAAAGAAACCCTAAGTATACCTGGAAAACTCATCAACTATAATGAGTGTGTAGTATGATGAGTGTGTCTTTAAATACAGATACCTTTGACTACCCGCAATAAAAAAGACATTAATTTTGCTTTGGTACCCATTTCTCTGTTGGTCTTAGTAGAGTTAGAGATGGAGTCGTCATCTTTCTTCACTAATACTGAAGGCTTAGAGTCAATCGAAGTCTTCACTGATCCTGAAGAAGAGGCATTAGTGGAATTCTTCACATTTGTTGTTTTAACAACTTTTGTGGTTGATTTCACTTTGGCTGACTTTTCAGCCATAATTACTTTTTTTACTTTAACCGGTGAACCAGATATGGTAGCTGAAGGACACGTACTAGCAACATAAGTAGTCTCACCATAGTGACGACACTTCTTATAGCTGAAAGAAGCTTTAGGACCATAAGAGTCCCGACTTGGGAGCCTTAGATAAGAGGGGCCAACTCCAAGAATACCTTTTTCAGTTGTTCTCAGGGAATAGATGAAGATTTAGATATCTTGGGTGAAAGATTTACTTTCAGCTTTGGGCTTGATCTTTGAGAACGTTCAGGACCATTGTTCCCGAGGTTGAAGATTTACAAGCTGAAGGTATTTAATAGGTCTTCTTTAACTTGTGGTGCTTCTTGGATGGAGAAGGAATGTTGACAATGGCTTTACCTTTGTCTTTGCATTTTGAACTTTGAGAAGTTCCTTCAAGAAGAGATTCAATAGAGGAGTAATGAGTGGAAGAAGTGTCAGGGATAGAAGAGACAAAGGTTCCAAACTTAAGCATGGACCTGTTCACTGACACGAAATTCCTAATCATAGGAATAACCTAGAGCACTATTGATCTTGTTGGGAATCTGAGCGTTGATGATCTTAATGGCTTTAATAGAGGTTTCAAACCTTTCTTCAATGGTATCCTTTTCAGTCTTGAGTTTAGCAATAGCTTGTTCTCGCTCAGAGATAGCCTGCTCGCATTCGATGCATATTGCTTTGTTTATAATGACTTGATCTTTAAGATTTTCTTTAATCTTAGTCAGTTCTTTGATCTTAGAAGTGACTTTTTTATAATTGTTCTTGTAAATCAGGATTTAGCTTTTCAGCTTTAGTTTTTCCATTTAAAGCATTGTAAATATCCACATTCAGCATATCTAGTGTAGATAGGCTATCACAGCTAGAAGTAGAAGGGTCATTCATATTACATACATGAGTAGAGGTATCACTAGAGGATGATATCTCAGATGGTTCATCCTTGACATCCTTAGCAATAAGACAAAGATAGGTCATGTATTCCTCATCTAAAGATGATTCGTCAGAAGAATCAGCCAGTCATGTTCTTCAGCGAGAAATCCTTTGCCTTTACACTGGAAATTCTTCATCTTTCAATACATCTCCTTCAGTTCAGATATTTATCGTTTTTAGGCCTGAAATAGGATGAGATGTTAGAAGATGACTTCACAACTTTCTTTGACATGCATTCATTTGCAAAGTGTCATTTGCATCGACAGTTAAAGCAGTTAGCTGAGACCTTGTCAACAGGATTGACTTTGGCTTGTCAGGGATAGTCAGAGAAGGAGATCTGTGAAAATTACTTTTTTTGGCAAACCTTCTGAAAGAGTTTGTAAGGAGGTCCAGAGACTCATCAAACTCTAATAAATTAGCGTTTGTTAAGTCCTCAGAGTTAGAGGGATCTAACTCAATGATAGTAAGAAAAGAAGAAGGACTAGAAGGAATAAAAGGAGTAACTGAAGGGGTTTTAGAGATCAAAGCTAAAGGAAAGCTTTTCATTTCTCTTGAATCTTTAAGAAAATTCTCTTTCAACTGAATGGATTGCTCATGATTAAGCAATATCCCATAGAGAGTGCTAAGGGATAGGGCGGACATACCCTTAGACATCTTAAGACACATGGTATAATTATCCCATGTTTCTGACAAATATTATAAGAACTTTGTCAGGGTCTCAAAGTTGCAATATTCTCTTCCAACTGTCCTTAAATCGATAAGAAGACAATTACAACGTTAATGTACTACATACAAAGATTCAGATTTTCAACAGAGAAAACTTTCATATGGTCTTACTAAATTAATCTTCCTCGATTCTTGTACTTCAGATGTACCTTCATATTGAACACAAAGAGTGTCCTACATGGATTTCGAGGTTCTTAACTTCATAACGAAGTGATAAATCTCGTCAGGAACAGACATGACAATTATAAATCTAGCTCTAGTATCTATAGTCATTTCTTCTTGTCTTCGTCACTCACTCCATTGATGAGGGAGTTTCTAAATCTGCCTTTCAAGATTGGCGGCAGTCGTAGCAGTTGCAGGAACTGCCGGAGATATTTTAAATGGAACATAAGGTCCATTTTCAATATAATATGGAATTTCAGGATCCTCATCTTCCAAGAAAAGAGACATTTGAATCTTCCAAAGACTGAAGTTGTCTCTGATGAACTAGGGAGGTTTGGTTAGAGAGTCATTGTCGTGAAAGTCGGTGCTTGTGTTTTGCAATGCCATTAGAATGGTAAAAAAAATTATCTGGAGAAACAAAAGATAATAAAACAATGTTCTGATACCACTTGTTGGTCCTAGACGAATCTACAAGAGTTTAAAGGTAACATTTTGTAGAAGGGGGGAATGAATACAAACATAATATTTTTCACTTTTTAAAATCCTTTATTGATAAAGAAGATCAATACAGAATTTACAGACTGTTTGAGGAATAAGATAAGATACAAAACTTATCTAAAACAATCTAAGGAACACACAAGATACAAAAAGCAAGAAAGAAAAGACATGCTAATAGAAGAAGCAATAACTTCGCTAAAGAAAGAGCTTAGTTGATGTTCTTCACTAAAAGTAAATATAACTTCGCAAGGTTAAGAAGTATGTGCTTGTGAGGGTGTCTCTTCTTGGGTATTTTGAGATCTTGAAGACTGTTTGAAAAGGAGGACTTCTCAGCTATTTATACCCATTACATTAAATGCAAGTAAGACAGTACAAGGCACGTGACAAGCTTCTAGAGGTGAGATTGTCCTTTGTTTCTAGATATACAGGCTTTTGGCTATATATGAATAGTGGTCTTTCACAAAGTATGTAAGCACGTTTGGAGACAATAGGGTGACTTTGTACGAGTGCTTTACTTTAAGAGGTATGGTTTTGTCCTTTGTGTGTAAAAGGATAAGACAATAACTAATTTTGAACAACAAGATTCATTTGATCACTGATTGGAATAACTCTAAGGTTTTTTCAATGTATGTTGAATCTTGAGTAGATTTCGCACATTTGTAACAAGCTTGTTATCACTGAGTTTGCATCAAATCATGAACTGCTAGTCTTTATTTTCATCATCTTCGATATCACTGAAGGATGTTGTGGTGTGAGTTTTGTCTTCTTGAATAATACTTGTCTCCTGAGAATTACAATACTTGTTCAACAATCATTGATGGCCGATGAAACTGACCAAAGAGAACTAAGTACTTTTCATTAGATAAAAGGTTCATCATCAAATCACTAAGAGAGGATCAACAATATCAATCTACAAAAAACAATTTAGTAACGTTAAAATTAAATATTCAAAAACCCATTAAAAGAAAAAAAAAACCTAAAACGGAACAAAAACAGCAGCAAAATCCATGACACACATTGGAAGTAGACAAAGAAGAAGTGGGAGACCAATGGGAACAATCAAACGTGAACTTTAAGGGACTACATTTGAAATTTAAAATATGGCTAAGTTGCTTGTCATGAATCAGTAGAATCATACTTACATAATACAAAGTTATTTGGCCATCTGGAGAACACGAAGTTTGATGTAGTTGTCCAAATTTTCAAGAAAATTGGATTGAGCTGATTAATTCAAAGTTGAAAATAAAGACTACAACTTAAAGCCCAATTCAGTTCCTCGAATGGTGCTCCCTTGCATTGATACATCATATGACCATCATAAATTAGGTAACTTTCGAAATGGAGTGATTATAATTGGAATAGTTCAGGTGCAAGGGTCATTGTTTGAAATAGGTAAGGATTGACTTTGCAGTGGATCCTCATCAAGGAAAAAACAGAAAGACCTTAAATTTTAACATGATAAAGAAACTTACATAAATCTCACTGAGTTTGTATTTGGTTCTTAAGTTTTGCAAGACTCCAGCTTCCAAATACCATGGATATACTTTTCATAGCATAGCAACGGCCTGAAAGAGAAACAGATTAAATTTTCCATTGAAGATCACCTGTAAGAATTTAAAAACTAACCACAAGGGTGGTTCTTGATTGGTTTGAGCTTGGCTCCAAAGATCAAAAAGTGCCAGGAGGTCCCAAGTTCAAATCCAAGGAAGAACAAAAATCCCTTGTTTCCACGGAGGTTCAAATACGATGACTCCAGGCAATGTGCAAAGCAGGTGGTCGCCCTGGGATTAGTCGGCTCGTATACTGAGTTGGATATTCATGTTAATAAAAAAAACTATACAAAAATTTGCCACATAGCTTGAGGAGTTCACAACCTCTGCCAAGAAGTTCTCGACTACAAAGGATAACTCAAACCAGTAAAAGAATCTTATAATTTGATAATGAAAAATAGATTTATAAAAATTACAAATGAAATTGCACACATGTGACAACAGAGACGTTTGACAAACATTTGCCAATGTTTTTCAACCTTGCCTCCCAACTATGCAGTTTTACAAGACAAAGGTGTAATATCAATTTATAGAATGACTACCACCACCAATTGATTTTGAGATGTATACCATATCAAGACTTGTTTTGCGTCCACAATCCATTAAAATAAATGACATCTACTGCTCACATTTGTTGCAAGTATAAACTATACTATCATATACATTGTTCTGCATAACACAAAAACACAGTTATGATGAGAGTGCAAATACATACATCAAACTAATAAGCATATTTATATAAATGTACCTTAGAGGCAAAAGAGAATCATGTTCCCAGCCTCTTCACATTCCAAACAGAACTTGGAAGTCTTGTGCAAATATTGAGCACCACATCATCATAGAACTTTGCAAGGCCTGTTGGCTATAATATAAACATTTAACCAACTAAAATAAGTGAGTAATGTTCAAATGAACTCAATATTCCTATGAAAAAGGATCAAAGCCAAATGAAACTAGACAATACACACACAAGCGCATAAAAATTATAAAAAGAACAAATTAGGAAGAGCATTAAAACATTACCATTACATGAAAGCGCCCTCCAAGGTGATGCGATGGTTGTAAACGGGCCATCTATTGAGATATGGTAGAGGACTACGTTGTGTGCCCAATTTAAAATGAATGATTGTATTGAGACTATCGACTCGACTCCCATTTCTACAACCACCTTGAAGATTATAAAAGTAGAGCTCAACTTGAAATAACAAAACGGTTTTACAACATGGTGTCATGCTTACGAGTACAACCTATCAAATTATGGTAAAAAGTGTCACCTTTAACATTTATGTGACAACATATAAGAACACACTACCAAGGAGGGACCATCTTTCAACGATGAAAATTGTTGTTAGAAAATTGTTGTTGTTAGGAAAATTTTCAATGATGAAAATTGTTGTTGTTAGGGGGATGAATACAAACACAGAAAACTTTCAAATTCAAAAACATATATTAATAAATAAAGATCAATATATTTTTTTTACAGATTGTATGCGGAAATAAACCAGGTAAAGATAATCTATCTAAAACAATCTAAGTTTACATACAGATTTACTTAGCAAAAGAGAAAAGATTTGCTGAAAGATAAAGAAGGAAAGATGTTCTTCTTTGGTAAGAACTTTTAGAATACTAGAAAGGGATTCTAACTTACTTGAAGATAAGCGTAAGTGTTCTTAGATGTGTGTGTGTTCTTTCACGTTTCACGTAACGTATCTTTGCATGGAGAGAACACTCATCTATTTATACTCATTGCATTAAATGTGCATTTAATGTAATGCAACAGGGTTTGAACACGTGTCAAGCTTTTAACGAAAAGTTTGTTTTTTGCTATAGTGAATAGTACAAATGCCTATTCATGACCAGACGTCCTTTCATGGAGTTGGTGGGCAATATAATCAACTAGTCGACTCTGTACCGTACTATACTCTAGAAAGGGTATGGGTTTGTCCTCTGTGTGTGGAAGGACAAGACAAAAACAATCTTGCACTGAAAGCTTCATTTGATCGCTGAATGCTAGAATAACACTAAAGGTCTCTTTAGCATTTGCTAAGCCTTGGGTAGTCTTCACACATATGTTGACCAGGTTATAATCACTGAATGTCGCTTCAGATCACGAACGCGCTAGTCACTAATCTTCAGTCTCAGTCTTCGACTTTCACTGAAGGTTCTTTGATGTGAGTTTTGTCTTATTGAAGTATCGATGTCGCTATAGGATTTACAATACATGTTTCAGCGATCACTGAACAAACTCAGTTATGATCGCTAGAACTGAAAGAACAGAAACATAATACTTCGTAAAAGGTAAAAGAAATTATCATCAAATCATTGAGAGAGAGGATCAACAATCTCCCCCCATTTGATGATAACAAAGCAACATAAAGAATGTTGCCTTATCAAATAACAGTGAGGAACTGTTACATATAAAGTACATGTCCCTTTTAACTAATTTGGGATCTTTTTTAGTGAGTTAGTTGTTACTTTATAAGTTTTCTTAAGTTACAAGTTTAAGAAAAAGTACAAGAAGGGAAACTGAAACTGAGAGCATGTTCACTGACTTATAGATTGTTAGTGAATGTTAGAGAACACTGGAACTCATAGACATGTGTCCCTATTACTTTTTTCAGGGATCTTTTTCAGTGATGCAGATGAAATACTTATATTTATTCAAATAAAAAATTACAAGTGTTTCAGTACATTTCTTAGACTTATAGAATATAAGTTCAACACTGAAAGTAGACAGATACAAAAGATATTCAGTGAAAGACAATTATAAGACAGAATATAACTAATCTAAGTTGTTCAGGTTGATGAAATCAGGTACTTCTTCTCCGAGCTCCTTTCGACATAGAAATTCTCTTCTGATCATGCGGTCTATCATTTCACCAAGTACATCATCGTCCAGCCAAAATCTGATATATGCGAGATGTTCCATTGGACAGAGATGTAACTCAGACACTCTCTGAAAGATGACTTCGCCTTCATAGTCAAGGAAGATAAATACTAACTCATGCTTGAAGTGCACAGTGTTGGGTATGTAAGGACCCTTCACTGGCAAGGCTAGGTTCAGCATAGAGATGTCTGGCTTCTTCGAAGCCTTCAGAACTTCATCTAAGGAGAAATTTGTTTCATGTTCATTCCTTAAGGTTAGTCCCTCATTAGGACTTGAAGGTCTTCTTCTTTCACGTTTCTTCAGTGTTAGCTTTTCAAATACAGCAACATATCTTGACATCTTCTTGATCGGCTCGCTGATAATATCTTCGATAGCCGGCTTATGTCTTGAATTTGAGCACTGAATGTCTTGGCGGATCTCCAGCCATTCAATGTACCCATACTCACCAAGGTAGGAAGGGTACTTCGTGACAGCATCAAGATTGTCCCCAGTGATGAGCATCGAGACCAGAACTCCACCGTCTTTCGTTCGTCCGTTGATGGTGACGTTTGAAATAGGATGAGGACTTATTCTCTTGTGTAGACGTTCTTCGCTCCATTTCTTGTCTCGGTCGGCTAGCTTCAATGCTTTCTCGTGCTCAGCTTCTGTAATAGAAAGATGCTTAGACTGGGCCTTGACAACATTCACCATCTTTTTAGACTTCTTCTTTGTAAGAACTTTAGCAGCAAGAGACTTGGCCAGCTTTAAGCTGTGCCCATTCTGTTGTCATTAAGTCTGAGTTCTTCCTCAGCCTTGAGTGCCTCGAGTCTTTCAGCTTCAGACAGGAAGTCAAACTCACCACAACTAGAGGTACGAAAAGGGATTTTTACTCTAGTTTGGTCGAGTGACTCCTTTAGCTGAGACATCTGTTGGTCGATGGGAGCGCTGGAGGTTGGGTTTTCAGGGACCCATTCCTCTAGTCGACCGCAGCTGGTAGAAGGGATTGAGAGTTGATATAGAGAAGTGATGATAGTGAACTGGAGGACTCATTACTTAAGGGCTCTAAAGGTTGGAAAAGTACCTTAAGGTTTCCTTTTTCAGCAACACCCTTGCCTTTCAACTTGGTGTTCTACTTCTTCTATGAGGTCTACTTCTCTTTCTCCCGGTGCTCCCCTTGGGATGTAGAATCCCTGAGAGAGACTCCTTTCGTGGCACTGGCAGGTCTTTGGTACTGTATGGTGAAGTCGTCATCATCGTCACCAAGATCTTCACCAGCGTCAGGAAGGTCGGGAGAATCACCGTCTTCATCTTCATCATCATCTTCCGTATCACGAGCATTAGCTATAGAGGTGATTGGAAGGTCTTCGTCACGAGCTTCAACGCCATCTTGGACGGTATCAACATCCTCAGCTTTAGGAGCTTCACAGGAAGTTGGATTTTCATCAGTAACCTCAACTTCAGCTTCAGGATGAGTTTCAGCTTCAGTATGAGTCGCTGGGATAGCAGCAGCAACAACTCCAGCATTTGAAGAAGCAGCAGCAGTTCCAGCATTCAACTCTGTCTCCCCCTCTTTGGCTATGGGTTTGGAACAATAGCCAAAGAAGTGATTGACAGATCTTATTTGAAGCACCATCGTTTCTTCAAGCTTTGTCATAGCACGGGCTAGAAGAACAGTAGCCTTGCGCGTCTGATCGAGTTGCTCGTGATCTTCAGCGGTGAATGATGGTTCAAGTGTTGGTACTGGGTGGTGGATGAAGTCCACGATCTACTGCATCAGCGCCATATGCCTGGCGAGATGGGCATTTGCTTCATCGGCCTTGCTTGTTAAAGCGTTGATGACCTCAACGTTAAGGCACATAGCTTCTTGCATCGAGGAGAGTTGTTCTTTGACCTCTTTAACTTCAGCCTGGACAGCTGAAAGGCTAGTAGAGACTTCGTCCCTAAGAGGCATACCTTTATGGACTTTGCCCATTTTTATAAAGATAGTCTCGATAGCAGGGAAGAGTAACTTGACATCGTCAACCATGTTGTACTCTTAGTCCATGGCTGGTGTCTCTTCGAAAGGACCTGAGGGTTCATCAGCATTATTTGAAGGATTAACGCTGGTTCGCTCCAAGTTGTCTTCAAGAGGATAGGCGACCGTTTGCTAAGATGCCTCGATAAGAGCAATCTTAGGTCCAGTGGTGGGTGTTTCATCATCAGGGAGGATAGTCGTTGATGAATCATAAACACGTGTCGAGACCAAGGAGGGAGGAGAGGAGAAAATGGTCGAGACAGTAGGACGTGAGTGTTCAGCAGTGGCGATGTTGATATTCTCACCTTCAGTGATTTGGGTCATTGAGGCGGTTGAGATCGGAGCCACAGGTACGACAGTGATTTCAGATATCCCTAAAGAGATGGGAAGGGTAGTTGAAAGTCCCTCGGGGTAAGGCTATTTTCAATAGCTGAGACCTTTTGATAGGTCGCAACAAGAGACATGGGTATCCCCTTTTTGGCTTTCTTGGCCCTCGATGGAGAACCAAGAGTGGTTTGAGAAGATGAGCGTTTGGAAGAAAGGGTGGTGGTCGGGATAGACTTCGGGGGGTTTTCCTTAGTCTTAACCACCTTAGAAGGAGAAGAAGAAGGAGGAATTGAAGAGACAGGTTGCACAATAGCAGAGAGTGCAATGTCTCCATCCCTCAGCTTATGATTCAGAATCCTAGATCCAAGCTTGCAGATAGGAAGGTTACCTTCCTTGGAGTACTTGTCGCTGGAGAATTTGGTGAACACCATTGAAAGGAACCTGGTGTATGGTACAACCTTCTCCCTTCGGCGCTTATTCAGCTTCAGCGCCAGGTCCTCGAAGATCACAGACGCATAGTCGATAGGGCGTCAGCGAATGACAGACATGCCGATATTGAGAGTGACCCTTGAGGCTTGATCATGACCTCCAGTCTTGCTTCCCATGCACTGGATAAAGTGGGAGAACAAGTATTGCCACACCGCATACATGCAGTTCTTCTCGATCTTTGACAGCGATTTGAGAAGCTTGCTGGAGTCTTTCTTCATTGGTCATGCGTAGCCAATATTATTAAGACAGAAGATAATGATTTTAGTCGAATGTTCACTGACGAAGGGACCCTTGGGAAATCAAAGAGCATGCCTTAGCGTGGTAATGCCAAAGCTGACGGTCATTCGGTTGAAGGTGAAGGAGATCTTTTCCACCTAGAGACTATGCTTGTCAGTGTTCTGAACTACTTCAGCAGTCATCCAGAATTGCTGAAGGGCTTCCCTCACCATGACAGGTTCATGGGTGAGAGCGAAGGAGATTGGCGAGTTCTTGAGGAAGGTAGCGGCTACCTCGTAGAAGGATTTGTTGGAAGGGATGTCCAACAAGGCGACATAGTTGTTTGCCTTGAAGGACACGTCTTCGAGTGAAAAGTTCACGTTCTTGGCAACCATTGTCTGTTAAAGGTAAGAAATAAGATATAATAGTTTTGTTAGTAGTCCAAGATTAGGATGTGAGCTTTTAAATTTTAGAACAATAAAACTTCTTTTAAAAAATCCAGAAATAAAATATTTGGGTTTTTCAAGAAGAACAAGTGTTTTTAAAACTTTAGATTATAACCAAGTAAGAGAATGTGTTAATAATCTTAATGTTTGTATTTTAAGAGAACAAGTTCTTAAAAAAACAAACACAGTTTCATAGAAGAAGAAAAAGAAGAACAAATCAAAATATAAAAGAAAAAGTATCGACCTTAGAGATTTAGGAGAAAAGGTCGAAGGAATTTTTAGCGTTCTTAGTTCGTTCTTGCTTGCAAATTTGTTTTGGCAGAGGTTCGTCAATAGATTTTGAAAGCGTAAAGAAAAAATGAGAGAGAAGTCTCATATTTATAGGTAGGAGGAGAGAGAAAAAGAAATAGGATAGAGGAAAATACGACTGTTGAGGAAGTTCCATGATGAAAAAGTGGCACGTTCTCATCCACGATTGGATGGAATTTGGAGGAGGTCGTGTGTGTCAGACTTTTACGCACGTCTTGAAACAAAATCGTATTGATAACAGAGAATGTCGTCATAAAGACGGCTCATAATCTATTTCTTTTAAAACGAAGAGGTTTTAAGAAATTCAAAAGCCACATTCAGTGAGAAGAGAATCACTGAATAAAAAGATCTTTTGAAACATTTGATCACTGAAGAAGAAAGGCTTCAGTGATGGTTTTGTTTTAAGAAAGAAGAATATCTTAGAAGAATATATTTCCATAAAAGAGTCAGTGATATGAGAAACATTGAAACTATCTTCTAAAAACTTTTGAATCACTGAAAGAAGAAAGGTTCAGTGATCATTTTGATTTTAAGAAAAAATAAGTATAAAAGAGATATACTTATTTAAAATGTTCAGCAATAAAAGGTATCACTGAAACAAACTTTTAAAATGTTTTGATAACTGAAGAGGGAAAGCTTTAGTGATAGTTTTAAGTTTTAAAGAAGAAGAGCGAGTACACATACCTTAGAGAAAATAGATACATTTACTCAAGAGTTCAGTGATAGAATGAAAGCACTGAATCATTTCACTTACTGATTTATGCGTATAGCTGAAAGAAATTAATCTTCAGTGTTTAGCACTCCAAGTTCGCTGATCAAGATATTAAATATTCTTATCAAGAGGCTTTGTGAAAAGGTCAGCGAGTTAGTAATCAGTGGGAACAAAGTGAAGTTCAATATTACCATTCATAACATGATCTTTGATAAAATGATATATGATCTCAATATGGTTGGTCTTGGAGTGAAGAACAGGATTGTCTGCAATCACAATAAATGCTATCACAATAGATAGAAATATTTGAAAACTGAAGATCGTAGTCGTTGAGTTGGTTTTTCATCCAAAGGACTTGGGCACAACAACTTCCAGCGGCAGGACACTGAGTTTTGCTTTTTACTTGTCCAGCTCACCAACTTTCCACCTAGAAGCTGAGAACCTCTAGTGGTGCTTTTCCTATCAATTTTGCAACCTTAAAAATCACTATCCGAGTAATCTATTAGGTCAAAACCTGAACTCTTAGGGTACCAGAGACCCAAGTTAGGAGTTCCTTTAAGGCATCTGAAGATGCGTTTTACAGCAATCAGATGGGATTCCTTAGGTTCAGATTGATATCATGCACATAAGCAAGTAGAATACATGATATCTGGTCGACTAGCTGTAAGATACAGCAGGGAGCCGATCATTCTTCTATAAACAGTTATGTTTACAGGCTTTTCATTTGGATCCTTGTTAAGAGAGAGTGGAGGAGCCATAGGAGTTTTCATTGATGAGCTGTTAAGAGAGATCAAACTTTTTCAGCATATCACGGACATACTTACTCCGACTGATAAAGATACTTTTATCTTATTGCTTGATCTGGAGACCTAAAAAGAAGGTTAGTTCTCCCATCAAACTCATCTGGTATTCTTTCTTCATACGATCAGCGAACCAAAAACTTAAAGAGGGATTAGTGGAACCAAAAATAATATCATCTACATATATTTGGACTAGAATGATATGATCTTTAACTTTCCTAAGAAATAAGGTCTAGTCAATCTTTCCACGGACGAATTTCTTAGAGATGAGAAACGAGGAGGGGGTATCATACCAGGCACGAGGAGTCTGTTTTAACCCGTAAATAGCTTTATCCAAACGATAGACATGGTTTGGATACTTGGGGTCAAGAAACCCTGGAGGTTGTTCAACATAAACTTCCTTTTGGAGTTTTCCATTTAGGAAATCGCTCTTTACATCCATTTGGTAGATTTTGAAGTCTCTATGTGCAGCAAAGGCTAGGAAGAGTCGAATTGCTACGAGTCTAGTCACTGATGCGAAGGTCTCGTCATAATCGATCCCTTCTTCTTGTCTATAACCCTAAGCAACAAGACAAGCCTTGTTACGGGTTACCCCACCTTCTTCATCTAACTTGTTGAGATAGACTCATTTGGTGCCTATCACTGTCTTGTTAGATGGATGTGGGACAAGGTACCAAACTTTGTTTCTATCAAACTCAATGAGCTCCTCTTGCATGGCAATGACCCAACTAAGATCTGAGATAGCATCATTAATTTTCTTGGGTTCAACTAAAGAAAGAAAGTTGACAAAGAGACAGATATTACCTAGACCTCGACGAGTCTGAATACCTGCACTTGGATCACCAAGAATTTGATGAATATGATGGTCTTTTGTCCATCGCTGAGCTGGTAGAGGATTATCATCTGAGCATAGATATTTAAGAATAGAGGATGAGGCTTTAACTGCAGATTCTTCAACAATAGGGACAATTGCTAAAGGAGCCTCAGCTTCAGCGACTGATAAAGGTTCAGATGTTGAAGGCA
The DNA here is from genome assembly GCF_001531365.2 of Cynara cardunculus var. scolymus. Taxonomy (NCBI): domain Eukaryota; kingdom Viridiplantae; phylum Streptophyta; class Magnoliopsida; order Asterales; family Asteraceae; genus Cynara; species Cynara cardunculus. The sequence goes on from NW_020201442.1 coordinate 59,664, forward strand.
TTTCATTCACTGATTGATCAGTATTTGAAGTAGAAGGAGGAACACAACTAATGGGCACTGCAACAATCTATGAAGAAGATTCGCTTCAGTGATTAGCTGCAACTGGAATGATAAGTAGATCATCTTCTGCTTCTAGGGTTTCAACGTTGGGTGAATTGCTGAAGGAAGCTTTAGGTTGTCCAAAATGTGAGAACATCCAGTTTTATAATTCTTCGTCATCATTTTTGATGGGTTTAGAATTAGTTGAATGAGGTTCGTCAAAGGTGACATGAATAGTTTCTTCTATTATCTATCAACGTTTGTTGAATGCTCTGAAGGCTTTGGACACTAAAGAATATCCAAGAAAGATTCCTTTAAGAGTTTTGGGATCGAACTTTCCCAGTTTATCACAATTATTGAGAATATAACACATGCAACCAAAGATATGTAGAAAGCTGAGAGAGGGTTTTCTACTATGGAAGAGTTCGTAAGTTGTCTTCTTGAACCTCTTAACGATCAGAGACCCATTTTAAATGAGTGGGAAGATGAGATTCGCTGAGCATTGATTGAGCAGCCTGAATGATTGTTCGATTTCTCTTTTCAGCGACCCTATTTTGCTGAGGAGTTCTCACAGAAGAGAAGTTGTGAGAGATTCCCTTGTCCTGAAAGAAGTTAACCATAGTACTGTTTTTTAAATTTAGTTACATGGTCACTTCTAATAGTTTGTACTTTAATATTATTAAGTACTTCTATCTTTTTGATGAACGATATTATTTCTTCAGGTGCTTCACTTTTGGATCTGAGAAAGAAGACACAAGTGTACTTGGAGTACTCATCAACAATGATGAGTGTATACTTCTTTTCAGCAATAGATTCCACGTTCACTGGACCAAAAAGATCCATGTACAATAGCTGAAGAGGTGATGTCACTGAAGAGATTTGCTTGGACATGAAACTAGCTCTTGTCTGTTTTCCTTTCTCACATGCTGAGCAAAGAGATTCCTTTGCAAAGGTGTGTTGAGGAAAACCATTGATGAAATCATTTCTAGACAACTCTTTGAGTGTCTTGAAGTTAAGGTGAGAAAGTCGTTTGTGCCACAGCCAGTTGATATCTGACGAAACTTTAGAGAGAAAAGAACTATTCTCAGTGAGAGAAGAATCCATGTTGATGATGTAGACATTCTCTAGACGAGAACCAGCTAGAGCAACTGTTGGATCAATTAACTCAGTTTCTTGGTATTAATTACTTACTTGGATGATCTGTTTGACAGGGATAATGCAGCAGAAAAGATATGAATCAACCAAAGTAGAAATCAATAAGAACACAGTAATGAAGATTGATGAACACAAGAGAGAACTTCAAATGATTTTCAAWAGATGAAAATGTTAACAATTACAATACGGAAGCACTCTGAAATACAAGTTCCTACGCTGCTATTTATACAAGCAAATAACCGTTTTCTGACAAGACCTAAAGCAAATTAATCTAAGC
>NW_020201443.1:0-3344 GCF_001531365.2 Cynara cardunculus var. scolymus
AGAACTCTGTTAATAGTTCTTGTCTATTGATATGGTGCGCGTGGTTCTATGGTTAAGGGTAAGAACAAACACGCGCGTGTCAGTAAAAGGAAGCGCACGTCATCAATCGCGCGTCTTCCCAATACGGCGTGTCATACTTTTTTGAACCATTTCACCCAAATCTACTCATCACATGACCTTTCGTACAGTAGACGGTTCAATTTGAAATTCCTTACCTATAAATACCCTCCTTCCCCCCAAATTAAAACCTTACGCTCTCAAAAACCTCTCAAACACACAGACGAACCTGCAACCTGCAACTCTCAAAGCTTCCTGCAACAATGTCTTCCTCAAGTGCCACAGTTCAGTCCGTTAACGCCTCAAGCGATAATGAGGTAACACAAGCTCAAGCCCTAACCTCGCACGCCCTGTCCTTCATGCAAAATAAATACGAAAAGATCGTATTAGTCAAAAAACCTAATAACTATTTCTTCGTCCCCTCAGGATTYCCWGATAATACCTTCACACTAATGGAAATACTAAGAAACCACCCTCTCTACTATGCTTTGACTGCCACTCGACCCACACCTGAAACTTACATTACCCAATTTCTGTTGAGTGCCTACATAACCACCCTCGATAATACTGGGCTAACCATTGTTGGTTACGCCTCTCACCTTGTAAATAAATCCCTTGTCCCTCTCAAACTAATGTGGAAACCTTGAGAACAGCCCTCCATTTGCCTACTTTAATCGAATTGAACCAGAATGCCTATGCCGCCACTCCTACAGACGAAGAACTAATCAAGTTTTTGGAGTTCCATTCATATGCGACACCGATCACCAAAAGGACCCAGTTCAGGCGTAAGGGACTACTCCCTGTGTGGAACACTCTATTCTCCATCATCAATTGCTGCCTCACAGGGAAGGTAGGTAGCCACGACCAATCATCCCATGCCATGCTGTCCATCTTGTATGGAGTTTATTTCAACCTCCCTCTGGACTACGCCCAACTCATCTTCGAGGACATGATCGGGCTCAACAAGAAGAAGTGCGCCAGTCACAAAGGGGAGAAGATGAAGGTCCAGGCCCAAAAGAAGGCCAAGGAAGACATGAACCAGCCAAACCTCATTTTACAACGCTTCCTTGGTTTGGCTTTTGGAGACCTTCTGGCAGCAAGATTACCCTCTGTGGAGCCGAATGCCAAGCTATACCCCTTCAAGGAGTTTAGACATACGGAGCACGAGCATGGCTACAGAAGTCCAAGGCCCCAATCAAAGGCCATGCTCAGGTACTTAAGCCACCATGATCGAAAATCCTATAGACGTGCAAACAGGCGACCAGAACCGGTCCCTGTAACCCCGCCACGAATAGGTGTCACCTTAGGAGTGGAAATCAAAAAAATCAGAGTAGAGGGACGAACGGAGGAGCCAGTAGTGGCTAGTGAGGTGAGAGAGGAACCCCCTAGAATCCCAAGTCCTCCTCGTAAGAAGACGAAGACACAGAAGGGTCAACTGCACCTCTGCCAAAACCTAAGAAGAGGAAAACAAAGAAGGCTGAACCAATAGAGCCTATGATCACAGAACCTATGGTCACAGAGGCCATCGCAGAAGAAAGCTCGGCAGAGGCTGCAGCAACACCCAAACGCAGAAGGTTGCATAAGATGGTCATCAATGTTTCCCCAACAGAACAAATTCAGGATGTTCTGTCGAATATCTAGAAGGAGTTCAGGGCACCAATTGATCAATCTCAGTTGGGGACAGAAGTCATCATAGATGACGAAGAAGAAGAGGTAGAGGAGTTAGGCGAGGGTGCAAAAGATGCCGAAGGCACACATCCCAGCCCACCTCCTAGTGCAACCCACATTCCTAGAGGGAACCTCTATTTAAGAAGGCACGCACTTGCCGAACCCAAACCATCCTACCGCCGCAGAGGACAATCTTTCGTCCTCTGTGGATCGCACACCTGGGAAACCACAACATACTCCTTCACCCTCTCAAAAGGGTGAAGCTTTTACCAAAAGAGTCCAATCGCCCAAGGACTCGACAGTACCCCAAGAGACATTTGTTGTCTCTTCACAGAGTGATCAACCAAAACGTGCTTCAGAGGCACAGGTGAGAACCACAAAGTCAGAGGGTCTAGAACACCTTATGTCTCCACTAGATCAAAATGTTAGGTTAGGCTCTAAAACTACCGAACACGAGATCTACAGAACACCGTTAGCCTCTCCTCAAGGAGATGTGCGAGGATACGGTGGAAGTCCCYGAGCAGGCTACGAAATGCCAGCCGCTGAGGGCGCCTCAACCTCCGAGGCCAAAGGAACACCATGTGTTGGTGGTCCGAGTTCCCAGAATGATTATGTGACAAAGGGGGAGCTTAACGCCTTTGCCACAAAGTTGTTCAAAAACATGGACGAGTTGCAAAGCTTGTTCATCTCACGTTCGCAGCCACAGGATCTATCGCCGCTTACAGAGGCTCTGAAGGAATTATCTGCCACCACTGCAGAGTTGAAGTCCACATTGATAACCCTTCAGAGCTCTGTCATTAAGAAGGATGATTTGACAGAGGCCTTCCAAGCGATGTCACTCAACCCCTCCTCCATCAAAATGCTCAAGGACGAACTCACAGAGATGGCCACCAAGTTTGCAACTGATTTCGTCTCTGCAGGCTACACGAACTACTCATCATTCATAGACGAAATCAAGGAGATGTTCTCCTCTGCAGTCACCTATGGAATCGACTCGTCAACCTCAAGGGCAAACATCAATCACTTGGCTACTCGCAGAGAACTGGACACTATGGTGGATGCCCTAGGGGATTCTGTGACCGGCCATCTCGGAGCACTTAAAATGGAGATCCTCACATCCAACGATCTCATCAAAGAATGCACCTCCAAGCTAGTAAAGGAAGGTGACCTCCTTTGTGCAGAAGTCCTCAACACCGTCTCCAAACTTAAATGGGCCACAGAACTTGATGTGATGAATGCCTCTACGGGTGCCGAGAAGGTGATAGAGAAAATGTACAAGGCGGCCACTAAGATTTTGCGTCATCTGAGGAAGGCTCCCCTAACTTCATGCAAGGCTGATGCCATCCAGAGCCATGACGATCATAAGGGTGATGACGATCGTCATGAGGGGGAGAAGAAGGAGGAAAAGAAGAAGACCAAGGCCCCAGAAGCTAAGAAGAAGACATCCGCCAGAGCACCTGCCAGAGGTGTAAAGCATGGAGAGTCTACAGCTGCTGACAAAGGCAAGAAAAAGGCTGCAGAGCCTAAAGGCAAGGGAAAGGCCATAGCTGTAGAATCTTCAAAGAATGGGTCTTCATCGAGCACAGGAACTCCAGAGCCAATTAATGAAGAAAAATATG
>NW_020201443.1:4637-5656 GCF_001531365.2 Cynara cardunculus var. scolymus
AATCAAGTCATGTCCCTGCACTTAAATTTCATTATTTACTTTTTCATACTTAGGGGGAGATTGTTAGCTCTCATTCATCTAAATGTAAAAGTATGAAAAAAGTAATACTGCAAGGGTTGACAGAAGATGATCTGTCACAGAAGACCACAGAGGACCAATAGCAGAAGATGCTCAAGCATACAAGTCCCAAGTGACAGAACCTCTGTCGTGTCTCACAGAGGTTCTGGAAACTGGTCCCCTGGAAAGACAATGCTTCAAGACAAAGACGACAGAACCTTTGTCGTGTCTCATAGAGGTTCTGGAAGTTTTCTTCCACGTCAAGTGTGCTCTCAAGTTATATTCAGCAGAGCCTCTGTGATGTCTCACAGAGGGTCTGCAGCATGTCTTCTGTCTAGATCTTCTTTAGCTGTTTTACTTAGGTCTTTTAGCTGCTCGTGCTTATCACGTGTTCTTGTCTGTAACTTATTTTGATCGAACGGCTTAGATTAATTTACTTTAGGTCGTGTCAGAAAACGGTTATCGACTTGTATAAATAGCAGCGTAGGCCCTTGTATTTCAGTGTGCTTCAGTATTGTAATTGTTAATATTTTTATCTATTGAAAATCATTTGAAGCTCTCTCTCTTGTGTTCATCATTAATCTTCATCTGTTTTTATTGATTTCTACTTTGGTTGATTATTATTATTTCCGCTGCATTCTCACTGTTAAACTGATCATCCAAGTAAGTAATCTTTACCAAGAATCTGAGTTAATCGATCCTACAAAAGCACATCAGCATGGGCTCTTTCTTTATCTCCAGCTGAATATTGATGTTTAAGTTTAGGTAATTTCTGTGCAGGTATGCCTGCAACTAAATCAGCTTCTACCTCTATAAAGAATTCAGCTGGACCTTCCAATAGAGATTRCATGATCAGTTCTCCTTCTTTCATCCTTTCAATAAAGTTCAAAAATCTGTCTCTCCATTGATTATAGTCACCACGAAAAAGAACTGGTGGCTTGGTATCAGTACCAATAGCCATT
>NW_020201443.1:5801-11483 GCF_001531365.2 Cynara cardunculus var. scolymus
ATATCTGATAAAGTGTAAACTTGAATAAGCACACATTCAACACTTAGACAATTAAGCACAAGCACTTGTCTGGATTATAATCCGCACAAGTTTATCCGGTTTACAAGTCCGGTCAAAAAGATAGACAAATTTATCAAGTTATCCGGATTAGAAATCCGGGCAACACATGGACATAAACCGCACAAAGATAAATCGCTTAAATAGTAAGATTTTAAACCGATCACAAAGTCAAACTTAATAAACCGATCAAAAAGTCAAACTTATTAAACCGATCAAAAGAATTCAAACACTATTCAAAGAATCAAAMACTTAAACCGATCAAAGTCAAACACCGTTCAATTTAATACCGTCCAAGATATATACGATTGTAGAAATAAACCGCTCAAAAGTCCAAGACTTACCAAGCGGATTCTAAACCGCACACACTTACCACTCAGATTGTTTAAACCGTTCAATATCCGAACAAGTTACAAATTTCTTACCAGCCGGATACTTTTAAACCGCACACTAAACCTTTCAAGAGTTACACGGTTTATCAATCGGATTCTTTAAACCGCACAAAGCATCAAAGGTTTGTCAGCCGGATTAGCTAAACCGGTCAATGTATCCGCCCAAATGATGTTCGGTATATCCTATATCAAAACAACTCGGAGCACACGGATGTTAAACCGCACAAGCTTTAAGCGGACAAAGATTCAAGCAAAAACATAAAATTGCGCACTTTTAACCAAAAATTTGGATCAAAACATGAAAAAATATGCGTTTTTAAGAACTTTTTCTAGAAAGCTAAAAATCGATTTTCGACTATTTCAGCCTTAAAACTTGTTTAAAATGCAAAATGGTGTGAATCAAGATTGTTTGAAATGTAAAACCGAATCTAACAATATAAATCTTTACAATTAACACTCCAAAAATGAACGGTTTAGGCTCAAAAACCCTAATCCGGACGAAAAAAGTTCAAGAACAGTGAAGAACAGATTGATAAAAATTCTAAAAATCGTGCAGAAAAATGTGTAAAATGGATATATCTTCAAATCCAAACTGCTGCAGCTTGCTTTGATACCAATTGATAAGTCCATAAATCATACAAACATGAAGCAATCTTCAAGAATCATGATGAACATTAAAGATAGAAAGAATATGATCAAAGGATGATTAGATTGACAGAGAGAAAGAATTACAACACTAATCTTGATAATTTTGCTAATGACGATTGTTAATAACAATTACAAGGAAATCACTATTTATAGTAGGAAATTGTAAAGGCTAAACTATTACAAAACAATTAAACTAAGGAGAAACTTGAATACAACATTAAAGCACTAACTTGAACCCAACATTTATTCTGCAAGTCTTGACAGAAGGATATCTTCCACAGAAGACAACAGAGGACTAACGACAGAAGCCTTATATTCAAGCAAGTAAAGTGTGACAGAACATCTGATTTTTCTCACAGAGGTTCTGGAAAATGGTCCTCTGTCAATAAGAACTTACAAGTCAATTACAGCATAGCCTCTGAGATGGCTCACAGAGGGTCTGCGGATTTCGTCTTCTGTGAATATCCTCTTTCAACTGTTTTTGAAGGTTGTTAGCTGCATGTGCTTCTCACGTGACTAGGACTTAATAGACTTTATTTGGACTGCTTAGATGATTTCACGCGTCTAAATCTTGTCAGAAAGGTTGTTAGGAACTAGTATAAATAGCGGCTAAGGTCTTTGTAATATGTGTGCTTCCGAATTGTAATCGTCTAATTTTTCAATTGAATGAATTGAAAAACCTTTGAAGCAATTCTCCTGTGTTCATCTTCTTCCTCATCTTGACTGTGTGTACTTGGTTTATTTTACTCTGTTCTGTTCTTAATATTGTTTCTGCTGCATTTTAATCGTCTTAGAGTTCATTCAGAGTATTAGATCAAATATCAAAGCTGAATTTCAGGTCCAAAAACTATGTAACTGGAATGGTCTAACAAAATATTCAAGATAAACTATGAATGTAAGATGAACTTGAATTAGTTGAATAATTGTATTCTCACAAGATTTCTCTATAATCTAATTCGGCACTTTCAAGTTCTTGTAACCTGAGGAGGATGCCTCTTTATATATGACTAAGCTAAAACAAAATCTTCTAGAATCTTGGCATGAAACTCTGAATTCTTGTTCTGCGTTCTTATCGTTCACGTTCTTTGGAAAGTGGAGCGGACTGAGTCAAGCCTTCTAGATTCTGTTAGAGGTCTTGTAGGAAAGTCTAAACCATGCACGTATTCCATGGGAGTAGAAGATTTAAAGGCTCTGCATGTACTATGTAGAGGCTCTATGTCTGGAGTGAAGCTCTACATCAAGCACTTAACCTTTTTGGCATAGAGCACATGCTCTGTATATGAGAAACTTATTTCTTGAGTAAGAGCTCTGTCTTTTGATGTCTTCTGCATAAGAGCTCTTGGTCCGAACCGCTTGAAACGACTAAGTCCTAAATATTAGAGTAAGAGACTTGTTACTTACACTTTTACAAGATGGGGTCTACTAGAATGAAAAACACGAGTCTAATCGAACCAGAGGTCAAAAAGAACCTCTGTATTACATTCACTATCTAAAGTTTTTATAGTACTATGAAAGGAAATTACATGACTTTAAATAAAAAAACAAAAGATAGTTTTAACTTACAAAGGTAGAGGCCTAGATATGTTGGAGCTTCATGAACCTTTTAAGAAGCTCATGAAACTCTAATACATTATCTATAGATCTGACCATGTTGCTCTATCTCTCCTTTGCACCCGAGGTAGTATTTCTGCTTCTTAGAAGATTGTTCTTGATGTAACGCAGAGTTGAGTTGGAGTATTTAAAGTGCTGATCTTCACGGAAGAACACTTTTCTGCATTGTTCATTCCTGAAGATCACCCTGTGTTATGGTTCCACCAACATCGTCCATGAGGGGATATGCTTAATGCCTTCAAAGTCTTCATTCGACACAGTGACACTAAGCTGGTCTACCCCCATATCCAGAGCAATCTGGAAGTCGATCTTACACATGTAGTCGAGAAGGTCCATCATCGTTTGTCGTACCAGAGCGTATTTCATACCCTTATCTCTCTTTTGATCGGTGAAGAAGTATAAAGATAGAAGATCCCTGGGATTTAGATTGATAAGGTCGCAATCTATGAAGGTGCAGATCTGCCCATGGGATCTCTCTACCATGTATTCATGAAAGACTATCTGGTTGTGGGCAAAGGTTCGTTTTTTGATATCCAAGATCTGCTTGATGCCATCCACTGAGTGAACTACAAAAATTGGTTGAGTAAATTGGCGTATGAACCTCTGCCTAATATTCTTTTGACCCATCGAATGCAGATTGATCTTCTAAGTAGGCATCTAATTCCTCTAGCTGTAGAGATATTGGAACAAGTCTTCACTGTCAGCAGCGTCCTTGATTCGTTTCTCATGAGGTATGGGCCTCATCACTGCATCCTTTTGGTCCCTGATCTCTTGTACTCGATCAAAAGATGATTCGGAGCTCTGAGGCCTGCTGCTTCTTGCTCCTGGTTGGCTGGCTTTGACTGGACCCTCCTGCCTAAGAGCAGGTGTAACAACTTTGGTCCCTTGGACGGGGACCTTGTCTCTGTAGGTATTATGGTGTGGTGGTGGTGCAACGACGGTAACCTTGGTGGCTAGTGGGATCGCCATTGGAGGAGGAGCGGTTTCTATTCATTGTTGCCTCTTCTCTGGCTCCATGATGTCCACCACTACCACCTCTACTGCATCAATCCTCGCGGGAGGAGCTCTTTCCATGAAATATTCTATGGAGGTTGATAGGCTTGATGATGATGAAGAGGCATAAAGTGAAAGGATCTTTATGGTATCCTCTTCATCGGCCATCTTCCATGCCAGTGTGGCTACTCGTGGTGCAGCTTGCACCATCTCTTCTCTTAAGACCTCCTTTTGTGCGTGCACAACCCTGGATTATTGGTTTGATTATGCAGGGGCTATCTTATGATGAGTAGAGGCAGAAGGGGCAACAATAGGATTGGTACTTGTTGATGCATCAGGCTGTTTCTCCCCCTCTTGATGACTTTGAACACCAGTCCTCATTGTCGTCAAGCCTCCTCTTCTTCGAGGCTTATGCACAAGTGAATGGCATTGTTGGCTTCCTCTTTGGCTTCAGCACATCAGCTGGAGCCATGGCCTTGACCTTGGTGTCGAAGAGGTCGACGATGTCTGACGCAACATTTGTGAATTTTGTGATCTCTACATCCGCTCTAAACTTGACCGCCTGTTTGGCCGTGTTATTGAAGTTAGAGGTGTAACTTTCCACCTTTTGAAGGATTCGATCACCCAGAGCCCACATTTCGGTCTCGATGATGTAATCACCAAGGACACTCAGACAAATGAGCGCTGTTTAATCTTAAGTTGATGTGGATGCAACATCCCTCTGAATGTGAGCAAGGACCCTTTGCAGGGTCTCTGCGTTGATTGTCGTCAATTCCTGTAGCTGTTCGAGTCGAGTAGCATTCATCAAAGACTCAGCTCTCAATTCTGCTAAGGATGATCGAACCTCATCCAGAGCAGGTGCAGAAGTTGATGGCTCTACACAGGCCATGTTGAGTTTTAGCTCATCTAAAGAGCACAACACAGAGGTGGCAAATGATTGGAACTCATCCTTTGTGATGTATGTTGTTGGGGTAACCTCTGGCTCAAGACATAAGCCAGGTTCAGTCCGTGTTCCTCTGACACCTTCTGTCTCGACTTGGTTGATGTTGGTCAAGGAAGGATTTTCGGCCAATCCTCGTGTCTCTCTTAGAGGAGAAGACACTACAGTCATTCTTTCAAGAGGGATTTCCTTAACAGATTCAGAGTCTGCAAAGGAACCCTCGTTGATTGGACTAATAGACCTGTCGAGAGTCTCCAAGCCGTGTGCACCTAATCCTTGCTCTGAACAAGGTTGGGAAATATCTAGTGCAGAGGAAACAAATTCCTCTGTATGGGAGAGTGACATGGCATGGGGAGACATGGCACTTATCTTAGCAAAGGTATCAACCTTTTGAGAGGGTGAGCCCTACAATGTGGTTTCCCTTTGGCTAACTTGGCCAAAGGCAGATGCGACCACTGGCTAGTTTGGCTGGTTAGGGTTCGAGGTGTGCGCCTCTTGTTCAATGACTCCTGTTGCTCGACTGTTTGTCCCTATATTTCACTGATCAATCTTCGTTAAGCTCCATAATATGGCAGATTTGATATAGCATTCAAGAACATCGTATGAACATTGAGAGAGACAGTCAATCTTTTCAATTCTGGTCAAACCTCTATTTACGTATTGAATTTACAATAAAGCTCTATTTTCTACAATTACAAAGACAAGCTACCTATTTATATGGTCAAACTATTAAAGACAAGTCAAAGTCAAACTCCTATAAGAAAAGTCAAACACGATGACTTTTACAATTATAAACTATATTTAACTTTCAAGACGAATACAATTAATACTGATTTTCAGTCCTAACATTCTCCCCCTTTGTATTCAGACTTGAAAKAAAATTCTGCACTTTGAGTCCTTGTTTGAACTTTGAAACYTTAAGCACAATATGTCAACTTTCAAAAGAAATCTTCAACTTGTAATCTTCAAGCAATCAACTGTTGAGATAGATCTTCTAGCATTCTCCCCCTCGAATGTAGAATCACGGTGATCTTCTCTTTT
>NW_020201443.1:12149-13671 GCF_001531365.2 Cynara cardunculus var. scolymus
ATAAAGTAACGTATGCTTCTGTTTAGGCTCAAAAAGATAAATCGTGTGGACTACACAAATTTATCAGACTCAATATGTGATCAAAAAGACTTGAAGGGGGGACATATATCGTTCTGATTCAATATCAACTTTCTCCAAATGAGAAATTGATAGATGATGAGCTGCATGCCCCAAATGTTATTGAAACATTTATCTGTTGAGAGATAAATGAGTAGTTGGTGGGGTTGTGACAAGAATTGGTCTGGGCTTTGCCTTTTTCAATATTAGTCTCCAAAGAATCGAGAACTAATAGATTATGTGGTATGCCCGGATTATATAAGTTGGAACAGGATTTTCATATTCTTTTAATCCTGACACAACTCTCGTCAATTCTTTTGGCTCACAACAACTACCCCTCTCTTTTTCATTTTAGTCTCAGCACACATACCCTTTTTGATTTAAGCTCACTCAGATATGGTTGTCCTCTTGGGTAGGTCTGTCGGTTTTGACATTCCATAGAGGTATTTCTGATAAGCACTCAGTCCCTCCTAAAATTCCATAGAGGTATTTATGTACATTTGATCATAATGATTGATCAAAAATATTATTTCTTTAAAGCACAATGATCAGATAAAAAATTGATCAAGTAATTTGGCTTTAAGCACAATCAATAAAGAATGAAGCGACAACGATTCGATTATTCGGTATATACGAGAGAAATGAATAAAGATCTGTAAGAACAAGTTTACTGATTCTGATATTAAAAAAAATGAATGAATGTGTATCAGTCAAAGAAAAACAATATCAGAAAACAATCTTGAATACAAACGAGTGTATTATCACCGAAAAAGATTTTCGTAGAAGAGACGTGATAATAACAGTTGGAAGAATAGCTGAAACAGGTATTGGAGTTATGTACGACGAGAAATTACGCAAGTAAAATCTCAAGAAATACCTGTTCAGAAAATGTACTCGTTACAGAAAAAAATCATTATCCAAAACCATTTATTGGACTTTCTAGGAAACTCCCCCTAGAAAGTAGATTAAACTAATGAATCATTTAAGCTCAAAATTTAAAAAGAAAACATTTTAAGTACGGGTTCTAAACTGAGTGTTTAGAAACCACACTCGGTAAAGCACAGGTTCTAAACTGGGTGTTTAGAAGCCTTTGTTGGAACAAATTACAACTCCCCCTGCATCGGTGTATCACAAAAATGATATTCAGATCAGCACAAGATGAACACACCTACAAAATCAGATCAAGTAGATTTTGGTACCCAAACGTACTTGGGTCCTATATTTTTAGTATTGGGTTGGGGTATGTTGTAGTTTCCAAACCATTTATTCTGATAAGGTATTTTCTTTTCAACACTATTAACAGGATGATTATATACAAGATATGATTCATGCCAGTTATTATAATCATACTTGTTCTTACATTTCCAGTTATTCTGATAACTGTTATCTCCATGCCACCTGTTGAACCTTTTGTTATTGACAAAATTATTGGTTCTGCATGTTGAGCACATAATCCTTCTCTTGC
>NW_020201443.1:13846-29367 GCF_001531365.2 Cynara cardunculus var. scolymus
TTCTTAGAAACATTAGATTTAGGACTACTTGAATAACTGTTCGAATAAGAACAATTATAAAAGCTGGTTTTACACTGAGAAGGAGAACCAGTTGAGCTTTGAGCACACGAAAAGTCTTTGACTTTTTGTAAAAGCTGGTCTCTTTCTACAGTAACTAAATCAAATTTAATTTTCAGTTCAGTTCTCATGTGCAATTCAGTTTCAAGATCTGTCTTAAGATCAGACAATTTCTTTGAAGTATCCAGGAGTTTACCTTCTAACTCCTTCTGAAGCATTCCGAACTTTTTCTTCTGATTAAGCAACTCTCGTTTCTCTTCATCAGAGCTGCTTTTGTCATTCTCCGAAGCAATGTCAAGCCACTTTCTTTTCTCAGTAAGCTCTTTGGCAATTGCTGTATACTTCTTTGAAGTATTTCTTTTCTCAATAGCAAACTTCTTTTTTTTCGTCTAAAGCCTTTTGCTTTATATCAATGCTTTCAGACAATTTATGTAGTTGACTCTGACAGTCTTTGGAGATGTCTTTCTTTTCTTTAGCATTCTTCGCTCGTTTCAAAAGGATAAGCTGCTCAAAATCCGAGATTTGCTTTAGAAGCATCTTTGCGTTCAGCTCGAGGGAGTTAATCTTATTTTCATAAGATTCTCGTTCAGTACCAAAATTTCTTTCAACTCCAATTAATCTTTTCTTCTCCTTCTCAAACTCCGCTCTTTCCATATTTAAGTTCTTTTCTGCTGTCAGAAATTTCTCCTTCTTTAAATCCAATAATTTCCTTAACTCAGTAAAGTTCTCAATCTCTGTATTATTCCTTGGAGAGTTTTTCTCAATTAAAAATGTACTTTTAACCTCTTTGAGTTTATTGAAAAGATATTTATTCTCTTTACTCCAAGTCTTCAAATTATCATGAAAATCCTTTTCTACATAGCGGAGAGTGTTCTCGAGTCTTTCAATCTTACACTCAAATTCCTTCTCGATTCTTTCACACTCTTCTTTATGATTTTTCTTTCACACTTTGATAAACACTTTCTCCTTATAACCTTCAATTCCCTTTTCCAGTTGAAAAATGCTCTCTCTGAAGTTCTCATTTACAACTGCCATTTTAAAAAAAATAAGATTGATCAAATAAAGGATCTATGCAGTGAAATCAGATAAAAGAAACAAGAACAGTTTAAGCTACAAAAAAATATAGAAACACTAAAACTGATGAGAATTTAGTAAAACTACGTGAAACTGTCAAAAATCGGTAAAAACAGTCAAAACCGTTGAAAACAGTTAAAAACTGTTAAAAACAGTCAAAGACAGTTAAAATTGATAAGAAACAATTTACGCGATCCAAAACAGATCAAAGATTCTCAAACAGTTAAAACACACACAAAACAGATAAACGATGATCCAAAAATAAAATCTAAACACAAACAAAACACAAAACCAAAAATACAACAAATATAAGCCCACACAAAAAAAATATCCAAGACCAAAATAAACTGATTCAAGCCTAATTCAATCGTCCAAAAAAACTATTGTGCCAGATGTGGTTCGAATTATGAACAAAGATTCTTGTCCAAATCCAAACTCGGTAGATGCAAGTTTACAATCAAAAGTCCAAAACCGAATGGTTGTTAAGCCTTTGAGCGATAAAAGTCTACAACATGTCAAGGCTAAATTGTTCCTGTTATGAGTCTGCAAGAACACGGCTGTCCAGTTTCAGATGTGGTTGAACGAAGATACTCCACAGGCTGCTGTGTAGCTGTATAGCTGTGTAGCTGATGTTTCAGTCCTATGTATCATACAGTTACAAAGACTAACCATATTTATATGGTCAAACAATTAAAGACAAGTCAAAGTCAAACTCCTATAAGAAAGTCAAACACGCTGACTTTTACAATTACAGACTATATTTAACTTTCAAGACGAATACAATTAATACTGATTTTCAATCCTAACATTGACTAATAGAGTCAGATTGGGTGCATGCACTGTGAGTTAGGCTTGGGATATATTTGTGCCTATTCTGCATCCTATGCTGCTCTGGCTCTTCCTGAGCCATAGCAACTGCTCCATCTCCTCGTCGTTGCCCTCATCGCTCTCAGATGAGAAAGAGCTCTCATCCTCACCCTTTCTTACTCTTCCTCTGAGTCCTCTGGATCAGAACTTGAAGTTTGTTCTTGTTGACGCAAAGCCTCTTCTATCTTTTTCCTTTCTTCCTCCTCTCTTCTAGCTCTTTCTTCTTGCTCTCGCCTCTCTCTCCTTTTCTTTTCCTCCCTCTCCCTCTGTTGTTTGGCTTTCTGCCTCTTCCTCTTCTGCTCCCTCTCTCTCTCTCCTTTCTCACCCTCGAGTAAAGGTCTTTCTGCCTCTTCTCCCTCTTGGGTTGTCCCTATGCGTGTCAAGATTCGAGGCGCTGGTTCTACAGCCTATTGTACACATCTGTATGTCCTCCTTACCTCCCTCGTCTTCATATATGCCATCAGCTTTGTTGGAATGGGCCTCTCAGCGGGATAGCCATCCTTGTGCACAGTGGGCTTGTACATTGAAAGTACATGCACCTTGTGCACAGGAAGGCGTGCGACTTCGATGTTCTACTCCTCAATGCTAAGTCTTAGGAGAAGACCTAGAAAGCATGGGAAGAGCAGAGCTGGCAACTCCTTCCCCTTGGAAACGTCAAGGATCATCTTGGCGATCGCAGCCTTGAATTCTGTATAAAGGATCAAGGAGTAGTTGAGGGGAAGGTCGAAGAATATCCCGTACATGATCTGCAGGATATTGGTGGAGCACATGTCGAGGCTGCCACTTTTGCCCGTTAGCGAGCGATTGATCAATGTGAACAGGACATTCCACATTGGTGGCAGGTACTGTTGATGGTACTGTGAAGGGTATCGAATTTGTTGGTTGAACCCCAACATCTTCAGAAAAGCCACCAGTTCATCCCCGGTCCGGAGAGGTGCGTATTTGCTCAAACCAAGATCCGTCTTGGTTGGTAGTTGAAGGAGCAGGAATACAACGACCTGGAAATACGAACTATGACGTATTCCTTGCTGGAGGGAACATAGAAATCACCAACAATCCCACGTTAGGAGTTAGTGATGTCACAGGACTGCCAAAATTTCTGAATCGTTTAGGAACGGCATCATCCGCATTTGTGAGGGCAGGGTTCAGAAAGTGATGGTGAAGGGTGTCGATGATTAGGTGAAACTTGGAGTTGAAACTGTCCAAGATCAGGTAAAGGGAGTGGTTATTAGGTTTCAAAGGAAAGGGGATGATGTTTTGGTTGGTTCCCTCAATGGATTTGAGGGTAATGGTATGTGTTTGGCAGTTGTTTGAGGCAGATGTAGACATTTTACAGGTTTCTTGGTGAAGAAGATGACTGGTATTTGGGTTTTGGGAAAAGTTAGGGTTTTAGAGAGATTGTTTAATCAGTCCTTGATTTTACATTTTAGAAACATATTTTGGGTTCAAAGAACTTACTTGCAATGGAAAATTGATTGAATCGAATTGGAATTGATGTTTTGTGGAGCTCGAAGTTCGTCAATGGCGGTAACAGTTCTTGAGTTCTTGGAAGGAAAGACTGAGAGTAATATTTGAGAGATTTGAAAGCGTAAAGAAATCTGATTTTGGGGATAATGACTCATTTAAATAAAGATTTCCTAATAGGAACTCGTGTGAAAATCGCCCCGAAGCGTCAAAAACTGAAGCGGTTTTTACACAAGCCTGTGGGGAGAAGCCACGTGGCTTGACAGGCTATGCATCCCGCCTCCCTTATTTGAAAAATTAGGGATACATGCGGTGATCTTCTATAAGTGACAACTTACATTAAAACATAATAAATAATCAATTACGCCTTCAAATAAAAAATAAGAGTTTTTCAAACAGAGTTTTGACAAAATAAGAATGGAAGGAAATCTCTGTTTGAGACAAAACACTTAGAAAAAAATAGAAAACACATACTTTGGGTCATGGAGAAAGATAACACCCATTGTGAGACAGATGCTCTGTATGAGAGATACAAGGTTGCTATACATGAGAGTTGAACATGAGTTAATAAATGATACAGAGTACGGTTATAAGAAAAGATTACATACCTTAGGAACTCAGACAGAGACTCATGGTTGAACTATACATATATTCTCTCTTTAAATTTGAAATTATAAAGAGACATATGCTCTATATAGTACGACATTAGTGCTTTTGCACATTCCTTGGCCTTGATTACCAAGGAATTTCAAAGGAAGTTCAGGAAGAAAGCCTTTGACAAAAGAGGAAGACAAGGCGATCGAAATAGAAGTAGAGCTTTCGAAGGAAGGAACCCTCTGTTGATCCCAGATCTCTCAATAACACTTATAATTAAGTTAAGAATAACCAAATTATAGTGTTTGAATGAAAAAAATGATGAGCACTCAAGAACAATGTATGAACATTCGAAGAATAATCTTGAGTGCCAAGGATATCACTTTATTCCAATAATTATGAAAAATGTAAAGCGTCAAAATTACAATAGGCCTAACCACCTATTTATACTAGAAAGCTAATAAGAAGATAACTATCTAGTGAGACTATTTAGCTAATCTTCAACTAACAGATAAAGTTTATCTTATAACAAGGATAAGCATTAAAAGGAGATAAACTTTATAGAATCCAGCTGTTGATTGGTCATCTCCAGCTGTCTTCCATGGGATATGAGTTCAACCTCATCTTCATATCTTCATTGCTTGCTTCTGGTTGAACTGGTGAAGGAAACTCCAAGTGTTATTGCCTAGAGGGGTTATGGAGATGCACTTTCCATCACATCTTTGGTCAGTTCATCGACCCTTTGGTTGTTCTTCAGACTTAGTCATTTTTCCTTGATGTCTTCCATCGGCCTTCTGGTTCTTCATTACTTCATAGATAATACTTATGGGGTCTAACAATCTCCCCCTAAGTAATGAAGGAGCAAACATCAACTATTCTAAGAACATTCAAAGTATAAATGAAGAACAAAGGCTATTCGAAAGAAAAACATCTTTTGACAAAATTTTCATTGGAACAAATGATGAATTCTTACATTGATGGAATGGAAATTACAAGACAAAAAAAATCATAAGACTACATTCAGGGTCTCCCCTGTGATATTTCCCAAAAGCGCATGAGTAGTCCTCTGTAATCGATGACTGTAGATATTTCATGTATCAGTCTCTGTCCATCGTCTGTTGGCACGTGAGATCTGCCCAATCTGTCTCTAATGGATTTCGGAAACCATTTAAGTGTTTCATTTAAATACTTATAGGCCTCAGTCAACCTAAAAAATTTCTTCATTCCAAACTCATTTTTATAAACCAGACCCAGTTCTGGTTGAGTAATGACAAAGGCATATCTCTTCTTCTGCAGGCCAGGGAAGTCTTCATCAGGTGAAGTGCAGTATAGTCTGTCGATGCCAAGCCGAAGAGCAATCTCAAAGTCACTCTTAGCTTGATGCTTTACCAAGGTCTCCATTGTTTGCACGATCGCTTTGTTCACCATCCCAAATCATATGCCCTAATCCTGTCGCTGAGTCGTGTACGCGTATAGCTCGATCAAGTCATAGGGATTGAGATTGATCAAGTCATTATCACTAATGACGCTGACCTAAGCATGAGCTCGCTCCACTGTGTACTCGATGTACTTGATGGCTCGGTTGGCGAAGGTCCTTATTTTGATGTCCATGACCAACCTTATTCCATCGTTTGAGAAGACAGCCCTTGGTGGTTAGGTGGTCTGTCTAACAAACCTCTGGTGTAGGAGGTTTATAGATTTTGGTGAGAGAATTGGAGGATTGAGTGTCAGCCCTTCATCATGATCATGGTACAGGTATTGATAGATGTTGTACATCATGACTGGCTCCCTCGGTGGCACCTCTGGACGTCTCCTGAGTGACTCCATATTTGCTATTGTTTCATCAACGACCCCTTGAGGAGGGTGCTTTGAAGACAAAGGAACATCCGCTTGTACCTGGGTTTGTTGGCCTGAGGGTTGTGTCTGGGCTAATGGTTGAGAGTGGGTTGATGATGGAAAGGTTTAGGTTGGCTCTGGTTCATTGGGCTCAGATGGGGTGATTTCTGGTTCAAGAGGTTGTGTTTGGCTGGTTTCTGGTTCATCGGGTTGAGTTGGAGGTTGTTGTGGTGATGAAGGTTGGGTGATTGTGGGTTGAGGTTGTATGGGTAGAGTGGCGAAGGGTTATGTGGTGCGTCATGTTGGTGAGGGGGTTAATGGTAAGTTTGGCGTTGGTAATGGGGTGAAGGGTAGGTTGGTTGGTGGTGTGGATGGTTCTTCATCGGTCGATGAGCTCAACTCAATGGGTTCTTGGGGAGTGGCGAGGGGAACATGTACATTATGTACATCTTCAGAGGCTGAGCCTTTGGTTCCCTTGCTTGGGTTGATGATGGAGGT
This sequence comes from Cynara cardunculus var. scolymus, assembly GCF_001531365.2. Classification (NCBI taxonomy): domain Eukaryota; kingdom Viridiplantae; phylum Streptophyta; class Magnoliopsida; order Asterales; family Asteraceae; genus Cynara; species Cynara cardunculus. The sequence goes on from NW_020201443.1 coordinate 20,237, forward strand.
TGTTCTTGTGTTTGGGGTGGTGGTGATGGTGCAACGAATTCCATCGGGCCTGGTTCTCCCTCTCATGAGGTTCCAGACCTTGATCATCGGGGTCTGGGACCTCATGACGTGGCCTCTTGTGCAGGCGGCTGCTAGAGCATGAAGCTCTGCTCCTCTTCTTCTTCTTCTCCCTCCTGAAGGTCGCAAGATACGTCTTCAGGACTTGTTATCTTCGGCTCTCCTTCATTGTGTGAAAGAGAGAGGTGGTGCACGTCTGTTGATCAGCAAGGCTATGGGAGAGAGCCTTGGTAGGTTGAATGGCACAATGGATGAATTTTTCACTTATCTCATTGAAGGATGAGACAAGTGCCTTTGACAAGGCCCTTAGATCGGCCCTGGTAGCATATTCTATGGTGGAGGTGGAGGTAGAGGTAGGTGGGGGCATGGAGGTGGAGGCTGATGGTAATGGTGAAACGTGGATGTTGGTAATGATATTCCTCACTTCTGCTGTAAAGGAAGAGAAGGTTTCATCGAAAGATGGGCCTACAGAAGGGGTGGAGGAGGAGGAGGTTGGGGTATGTTGGCTAGTATGGTAGTAGGGAGGGAGGAGAGGTTGTTTTGGATGGTGGTCATTTAGGATGAGAGAGAGGCTAATGTTTCATCGATTGATGAAGTTGGGGGTGGGGTAGGTTGTGGGATTTGAGATATAATGGTGGCTGGAATGGTGTTAAGGGTTTGGGAGATGGTGTTTATTTGGGTAGTGATTGAGGCTAAGGTTTCATCGGTCACAGTTTCCTGGGCCGTGACGGTGACGATGGAGTGAATGAGGAGTTGGTTTTGTTGGGTGGCAAGGGCAAAGGAGGTGTTATGGTGTTAGGTGACTGTTTGTTGTAGCATTTGGAGAAGAGTTGTGTTGTCTCAGGTTTGGGTTTCAAGGGATGAGAGGGACTGTCGAAGGGGGGTGAGGTCAATGGATGGAGGGTTGTAGACAATCCCCTGTATGATGAGTTTTAGGTTTTCCAAGGACTGCTGGATCGAGTCTACAAAGGCTTGGAACTCAGCCTTTGTAACCAGATCAGCCACATTGGCAACCCCTACAACAACGGATGCTGCAGGTTGAGCCTCAGCTCCAGAGGCGCCTTCAATGCCTTGTGAAAATGTAGGCCTTGAAGGACTTCCACCAAGTCCTTGATAGGCCTCTAGTGAGGAGCTATCTTTTGATGTTCCAGCAACTTCTTCTTCTTCCTCGACTTCAAAGGCCGGGTAAGAGAAGTAGATGTGTTTCCCCTTCGCTAGATCAAGTATCAAAGGGGGATGAGGTGCACGAATAGGAGATCACTCTGAACGACCTTGTGGATCAGCAATGCCATAAGCAACACATGCTTCTGGGTATGTAAAGGGTAGTGGTGAGCCATGAGGCGAAGTGGCCCTTATTTCTTCATCGCCTCTCTGTTGAGAGAGTGGCGATTGATGGTGAGGTTCCTCGGCTGTATCATCTCCAGAGGCTTGAAGAATGTCCTCTAGATGGCTGGCTGGGTGTGGGATTGGACTGGGTCGTCCATATTCAATACCCCTTCGGCCTTGATCGCCAGGGGTAGTGGTGGTGGTTGTGCTTTGGGTAGTGGGGATGGGTATTGTATGTGAATGGCCGAGGGATGCACGAGGACTGTCATCATCATCATCATCATCTTCATCATCCGATGAAGACGACTCCTGTGCTACATCGTTATTTTCGGGGGACGGGTCTATGTGTTCTGGGGTAGCTGCCATTGGTTCACGAGACAGAAGAGAGCGTTCATAGGTTTGCCTATTCTCAGACGTCTCTGGTATGACGCTAAGCATGGCTCGAGAGACTGTCCTCTCTGTGGTGTATCCTTCCTTGGAGATTGTTGGGCGATGACCATTCATTATGAACTGTGGAGTGAATGGTTCATCGACTGGTAGATCGTGTCTCCTCATTGCATCTTTGATGAAGAGAGCAAGGAACCGTGGGAAAAGCACGGATGTCAATGGTTTTCCTGTGCTTGAGCTTGCACTTCTTGATTACTGCTGCATGGATTTTGTTGTAGATGAGAAAAGCGTAGTCCAGCGGTAGGTTGAAGAAGAGGTCGTACATGATAGTCATTATATTGATGTTGCCCTGATCCATCGATCCTAGTTTGCAGGTCAAGGCTCTGTTCAATATGGAAAAGAACATATTCCACATTGGAGGGAGGAATTGCATCTTGAAATTAGAGGCATTGCGTAGGTCACGATTGTAACCTAGCATTCGGATGAAGCGGAGGATGTCGGAGCTCGTGGGTGGCTCGGCGTAGTGGTCAATGCCAAGTTCTTGGCGTGTGGGAATGCAAAGGACTCTTGAGACCTTTGCTCGTGAGATCTTGACGGAGCAGACCATGTCGTGTGGGGCGTCGATAACCCCCATGATTCCACGGCTGTTGGGGATAAACTCGCAAGTCTGCTAGTACCGTTGGACGTCTTAAGAGGTATGCCATTGTCTGTTAAAGTTAACGCCGATTGGAGAACACAATTCTGGAAAAGCTCTATCATGATAGCAAACTTGTCTTCAAACAGGTTGGTTCGAAGGTTGATCGCATGATTATTAGGCTTGATAGGGAGGAAAACCGGTGCACGGCTATCTGCACCGGTTGATTGCACGTGGCTATCGTTGGTGTTCGATTCATAAGAGGAGGAGGAAGCCATTGCTGTTTGAGGTTGCAGGTTTTGCGTTTTTCAGTTCGTCTTAAGGAAGTTGCAGGTTTTGGTAGCGTTAAGGAGAATTGTTTTGGGTAAGATGGGTATTTATAGGTGGAGGAGGGGAATAGGCATTTGAAAAAAAAATATTAAAATGGTAATCATGATAGTGGGAGACGTTTGGAAAAAAGGTGATTTGGTGGGAATCGTGGGCCGTCTTGACGATACTGTGCCATTAATGTAGAAGGACACGTGTCGTCATGGGGAGGGTGGATGGGTAATGTGAAGAGTTTTTTGGGGAACAGCCTGTAAATGTGGCAGACTTTTGTGTAAGATGACGTTTGGATTATTTGGAGTAATTAAAAATTATTCCAAATAATATCTCTTGAAATATCAAGCCAAAAACAATTTATTTAAAATTCCATCTAATTGTAAGATTAATACTAATTATGAAGTTTTGGTCTTCTAAAAACCCATGAAATATAGTTTTTAGTCACAAAAACTGCAATGTTGTATAATCTTTAAAGAGTTTGCAATTAAGATGGGTTTTTGGATGAAAATTAATTTGTCATGGAACCAGAGGAGCTCTGGTTGGTCATGACTCATTGGATGGGGAACCCATGATGTAGGACCAGAGGGGCTCTGGTTGCATACACATGTTTTATCATTTATCTAGCATTTTGGTGTCCAGAGGCTCTGGATAGTAGAACCAGAGGCTCTGGTATGGAAAAGGCATATTTATGCAATGGAAAGTTCTTTATGATGAATGGAAAGCTCCCCCTAGAATGATGCATGGGGAGGAGATTGAGTTTAAAACTCCCCCTCGAACCAATAGGTAGGTTCATTTTGATGACTAGAGGCTCTGGTCTATACAACCAGAGGCTCTGGTTGCGAAGAATGATGAAAAATGATATGAAATATGGCTAAGTATGAGAATAGATATGAGAAAGAGTGGGTCTTTGAGACCAGAGGGCTCTAGTTCCAAAGACAACGAATCCAGATGCTTTGGTCTTTAGAACCAGAGGCTCTGGTTGTAAAGGTGATGAAAAATAGTTATGAAGGAATGGTGAAGAATATGCAAAATGGTATGAAACGATGGAGCCTTTRAGACCAGAGGGCTCTGGTTGCAAAGGCGATGCAAAGTAATATGAAAAATTGGTTAAGTGCATGTATGTGGTGGTAGAATGGATGTGCCTTTGAGACCAGAGGGCTCTGGTTTCAAAGACTTTGAATCCAGAGGCTTTGGTCTATAGAACCAGAGGCTCTGGTTGATAAAAGAGGACTTAGTGAAAAAGTTCACAAAGTATTGGCTTTGGACCAGAGGTSTCTGGTGCCAAAGGATGATGGATAATTACGTAATTACATGCATGAATGATCAAGGAAGTCCAAGTTTGAAACCAAAGTGGCTCTGGTCTCAAAGAATTGGAATCAAGAGGGTCTAGTCTATACAACCAGAGGCTCTGGTTTGGAGGGGATTACTTGGTGAGAAAATACCAAGTATTTGCTTTGGACCAGAGGTCTCTGGTGCCAAAGGCGATGAAAATTTTTGCCAAAAATTAATCTAAGTGATTCTAAGTGGCCAGAGGCTCTGGTTTAGGATACTTGGAGTTTATGGCTAATATTTTATATATCACTTATAGGCATAACCATGAGATATTGAAGATCTCTGGTTTCAAACTAATGATTGCCTCTAAGTGGTGAGATTCAGCATACCCATCTTGCTGACTAGGAATAAAAATCTTTTCTCATCAAAGAGCTTTTGTGAAAATGTCAGCAAGTTGAATCTCAGTAGGAACAAAGTACGTCTTTATATTATCTTTTTCAACATTGTCTTTCAGAAAGTGGTACCTTACATCGATGTGTTTGGTCTTGGAATGATGCACAGGATTTGCTGAGATAGCTATTGCACTCTTGGAGTTACAGAGGATTGGTATCTTTTCATATTGAAAGCCATAGTCCTTAAGCTGAGTCTTCGTCCAGAGAACTTGTGAACAACAACTAGCAGCAGCTACATATTTGCTTTTGTTGTAGAGGTTGAGACACAATTTTGTTTTCTAGATGTCCAACTTACCAGCTTGTCCCCCAAGAGTTGACAATTTCCAGACGTACTCTTTCTATCAAGCTTGTACCCTGCATGATCTGCATCTGTATAGGCTATTAGATCAAAGCCAGAGTTCTTTGGATACGTGTTGATCCCAGATCTCTCAATAACACTAATAATCTAGTTATAAATAACCAAATTATAGTGATTTTACGAAGAAAGTTATGAAGACTCAAAAATAAAATAAGAACATTCAAGAACAGTTTTGAGCTTCAAAGGTTTTACTTTATAAACAATGATATGAAAAACGTAAAAGAGACTGTTTCTCTATCACATGCGCTTTATTCACATTGCTCTTTACAATAGACCTAATCATCTATTTATACTAGTTGGCTAATACTAAGATAACTATATATTGCTACTTTCTAGCAAATAGTCTAGCTAATAGATAAAGTTTATCTTTTACATGGATAAGCATTATTAACAAGATAAACTATAATTCCAGCTGTTGATTTGTTATCTTCAGCTGTCATTATCAATGTGATGAATTCATCCTTATCTTCAAATCTTCATTGCACGCTTGGATGAATACTTAGAAAATCTTCTAAGTGTTTGTCTGTCCAGAGCATCAATGAGAAATGCTTCTTTCCATCGCATCGTCCATCGATCCTGTGGTTGAACTTCGTCCAATGGTCCAATGTTCATCGATCCTCTGGTTGGTCTTTCCATCGATCCAATGGTCTAACTTCGTCCGTCGGTTCTCTGGTTGTTCTTTCCATCGATCCAATGGTCTAACTTCGTCCATCGGTTCTCTGGTTGTTCTTTCCATCGATCCTCTGGTTAGTCTGTCCATAGATCCAATGGTCGAATCAAGACTTGGTCATTTCTGCATTGATGTCTTCATTGGTCTTCTGGTTCTTCATCACTTGTTTGTTTTTCATTACTTTTTACATTTTGCATTATGGAGTTTAACAATATCCCCCTAAGTAGTGAAATAACAAAGTCTAATCTATACACATATGAAGACCAGACACTAATCTAGAAGAAAAACATCAACTTCCAAGTTTTCATTGGATGACAAATGGTGGGGTGGATATGGTTGCTTTGGTGCAGCGGATGGAGATGTATATGCAGCCACCGCCTCTGTCTCCCCCTCACGAGGTCCAAGACCTTTATCATTGGGGTCTTGGTCATCGTGGCGTTGTCGTGTGCTTGGGTGGCTGCTCGTGCATGAGGCGCAGAACTATATCAACAAAGGCCTGGAACTCGGCCTTGGTGACCAGATCGGCTTAAGGGGGTAACCCTTACAGCAATGGATGCTGCAGGTTGTGCCTCTGTTCTTGAGGCGCCTTCTTGGCCTTGTGTGAAGGTAGGCCGCGAAGGACTTCCATCATGTCCTTGATAGCCTTCGAGAGAAGAACTATCTCGTGATGTTTGGACATCCTCTTCCTCTTCTTCAGCTTCAGAGGCTGAGTAAGTGAATCGGATGTGTGTACCCTTTGGTAGATCAAATACCGAGGATAGTGATGCACGAAATGAAGATCGCTCTGAACGATCTTTGGGTTCAACATTAGAAGCAACGAATGTGTTTTTATGTGTGAGAGGTTGTGGCGAGCCCTGAGGCGAAGGGGATCTTATCTCTTCATCACCTCTCTGTTGAGAGAGGGGTGATGGGGTATGAAATTCCTCGGCTTGTTCATCTCATGAGGCTCGAAGGATGGTCTCTGGATGGCTAGCTTGGGTTTGGATTGGACTGGGTCGTCCTGTTTCAATATCCCTTTGGCTTTGATCGCCAGGATAGTGGATGTGGGTGCCCTTTGGGTAGTAGGTAGGGAAATATGTTGGTGAGGGCCAGGGGAAGCACGATGATTATGCTCCCTCGCTTGGAGGGGGGGACAGTCCTAAGTGCTCCGTGGTAGCTGCCCTCGGTTCTTGGGACAACATGGAACGTTCATAGGCTTGGCGTATCTCACTTATCGATGGAATGACAGTGAGCATAGCCCTTGACAGCGGTCTGTTGATGTTGTATCCTTCCTTTGAAAGGGTTGGGCGGTGTCCTTGCAATTTGTAGACCGGGGAGTATGTCTCTGTTGCGGGGATTTGTGGAAGACGTTTAAAAAAAATGGAATTTAAAATCTCATCTAATTGTAATCTAATTACGAAGTTTTGGTCGTCTAAAAACTGATGTTATAGTTTTTAGTCACAAAAGCTGCAATTTTGTATAATCTTTTAAAAATTGTTTTCAATGTAGATGAGTTTTAAGTGAAAATTTGTATTTTCATGGAACCAGAGGAGCTCTGGTTAGGCATGATATCTTGAGTGAGGAACCAGAGGAGTTCTGGTTGAAATGTCGATGAAGACAAGTAGTGATGTAGGATTGACATGATGTGGAGGCTTTGGTTAAGTATGTCAATCCATTTTATAAAACCAGAGGAGGTCTGGTATTATATTCATATGTAGCATTTTATGGGACCAGTGGCTCTGTATAGTAGAACCAGAGGCTCTGGATGGAAAATGCAAGTTTACAAATGTAAACTATTGCTCCCCCTCAAAGGATGCATGGAGATATGAAATGAAATGTAAAAACTCCCCCAGAAACAATAAGGAGTTTAGATTTTGGATGACCAGAGGCTCTGGTCTACACAACCAGAGGCGCTGGTTGTGAAAGGCGATGAAAAAGAATGAAGTATGGTCAAGTATGAGAATGGATAAGAAAATGAATGAATCTTGAGACCAGAAGGGCTCTGGTTGAAAAGGATTTGAAATCCAGAGGCTCTGGTCTTTAGAACCAAAGGCTCTGGTTGTGAAGAATGATGAGATTCAATGAAAAAATGGTTAAGTATGAAAAAGAATGTCTTTGAGACCAGAGGGGCTCTGATTGCAAAGACGTTGAATCCAGAGGCTCTGGTCTTTAGAACCAGAGGCTCTGGTTGTGAATGATGAAGAAAAATAATATGAAATATGGCCAAGTATGAAGAGCAATGAGTCTTTGAGACCAGAGAGGCTCTGGTTGCAAAGACTTTGAATCCAGAGGCTCTGGTCTTTAGAACCAGAGGCTCTGGTTGTGAAAGATGAGAAAAAAAATGAAATATGGTTAAGTACAGAAAGGAATGAGTCTTTGACACCAGAGGGGCTCTGGTTGCAAAGATTTTGAATTCAGAGGCTCTGGTCTTTAAAACCAGAGGCTCTGGTTGTGAAGGATGATTAAATGAAGTATGAAATGAAATGACGAAGACTTTGCTTTCAAAGAAACTAAGGCCAGAGGCTCTGGTCTTTAGAACCAGAGGCTCTGGTTGAGAAAAAGAATGTATATCAAGCGAAGGAAAGCAGAGGCACTGGTCTTTGGAACCAGAGGCTCTGGTTGAATGATGATGAAAAGGAGTATGAGATGAAATGATTAAGATAAAGCTTGCTAAGAATCTAAAGCCAGAGGCTCTAGTCTTTAGAACCAGAGGCTCTGGTTGTGAGAGAAGAATATAATGCAAGTAGGGTGGAAACCAGAGGCTCTGGTCTTTGGAACCAGAGGCTCTGRGTGAATGGACACACTTAGTCATATAAATGATTTTAGTGAGCKAGGACCAGAGGGGCTCTGGTTTCAAAGGGGAAGGAAAAATAAGATTCAAAAGCGATGGATGGGGTCCAGAGGCTCTGGTCTTTTGAACCAGAGGCTCTGGTTGGAAAAAAATATGAAAGGGAGTTAGAAAGGAAATGGTTAAGACTTGCTTTCAAAGAATCTTAGGCCAGAGGCTCTGGTCTTTAAAACCAGAGGCTCTTGTTGTAAAGAAAATAATATATAGCAAGTAAGGTGGGAACCAGAGGCTTTGGTCTTTAGAACCAGAGGCTCTGGTTGGTTAAGGAGAAAGAAATGATGAGAGAATGCGAGAATCCAAGTATTGAGACATTGATTTCTCAATATGTTGGACTCCAGAGGCGCTGGTTTATATAACTAGAGGCTCTGGGTGGGAGAAAAGGACTTGGTAAGAAATACCAAGTATTTGCTTTGAACCAGAGGGGCTCTGGTTACCAATAGAACTAGAGGGGCTCTGGTTGCCAATAGAACCAGAGGGGATCTGGTTTCAAAGATGAAATTTTGCCAATAAATCTAAGTCATTCTATATGGCTAGAGGCTCTGGTTTAAGATACTTAGAGATTTTATGGCTTTATTATTGTATCACTTATTGGCATAACCATGAGATAATGAAGATCGCTGGTTAAAAGATAATTATTGCCTTTAAGTGGTGAGATTCAACATACCCATCTTGTTGACTAGGAATAAAAATCGTTTTTCATCAARWGCTKTTGTAAAAATGTCAGCAAGTTGAATCTCAGTTGGAACAAAGTACATTTCTATGTTACYTTTTTCAACATTATCTTTCAGAAAATGGTACCTTACATCGATGTGCTTGGTCTTGGAATG
>NW_020201443.1:30043-58081 GCF_001531365.2 Cynara cardunculus var. scolymus
CCACATATATTTGAACAAGTAAAATATTACCTTTATGCTTCTTGAGAAAGAGAGTTGTATCGATTGTACCTTTTTCGAAACCATTGTCGATGAGGAAGGTAGATAGAGGGTCATACCAGGCTCTGGGTGCCTGCTTGAGCCCATAAAGAGCTTTGTCCAGAAAATAGACATAATCTGGATGGTTTGAATCTTCGAACCCAGGAGGCTGCTGCACATAGACTTCTTCTTGCGCTTCATTCACATTGCTCTTTACAGTAGACCTAATCATCTATTTATACTAGTTGGCTAATACTAAGATTACTATATATTACTACTTTCTAGCAAATAGTCTAGCTAATAGATAAAGTTTATCTTTTACATGGATAAGCATTATTAACAAGATAAACTACAATTCCAGCTGTTGATTTGTTATCTTCAGCTATCATTATCAATGTGATGAATTCATCCTTATCTTCAAATCTTCATTGCACGCTTGGATGAATACTTAGAAAATCTTCTAAGTGTTTGTCTGTCCAGARCATCGATGAGAATGCTTCTTTCCATCGCATCGTCCATCGATCCTCAGGTTGAACTTCGTCCATCGGTCCAATGTTCATCAATCCTCTGGTTGGTCTTTCGATTGATCCAATGGTCTAACTTCGTCCATCGGTTCTCTGGTTGTTCTTTTCATCGATCCTCTGGTTAGTCTGTCCATCGATCCAATGGTCGAATCCAGACTTGGTCGTTTCTGCCTTGATGTCTTCATTGGTCATCTGGTTCTTCATCACTTGTTTGTTTTTCATTACTTTTTACATTTTGCATTGTGAAGTTTAACAATACCAGACACCCAATGAAGGGGTTCCCTTAAGGTATCTAAAGATCCTCTTGACTGCAGAGAGATAATATTCTTTAGGATTGGATTGATACCTTGCACAAAGACATGTAGCAAACATGATATCTGGTCTACTTGCAGTCAGATACAGGAGTGATCCAATCTTGCTTCTGTAGGTTGTTACATCCATAAATTTGCCTGATGGATCAGCAAATAACTTGGCTCTTGTAGCCATAGGAGTTCTCATCGATGATGAATTTGAGAGGGAGTATTTCTTCAGAAGGTCAGTCACATACTTGGACTGATTGATGAAAATCCCTTCTGAAGTTTGTTTTATTTGAAGACCAAGGAAGAAACTAAGTTCTCCCATCATRCTCATCTCAAATTTGCTTTTCATCARCTCTGAGAATTTTTYGCAATGTTTTGCATTTGTAGAGCCAAATATGATGTMGTCCACATATATTTGTACAAGTARTATGTCACCTTTATGCTTCTTGAGAAAGAGGGTTGTATCGATTGTACCTTTTTCGAAGCCATTGCTGATGAGAAAGGTGGATAGAGTTTCATACCAGGCCCTGGGTGCTTGCTTCAGCCCATAGAGGGCTTTGTCTAGAAAGTAGACATATTCTAGATGTTTTGGGTCTTCAAACCCAGGAGGCTGCTGCACATAAACTTCTTCTTGAAGTTTCCCATTGAGGAAGGCATACTTGACATCCATCTGATAGACCTTAAAGCCTTTGTGAGCTGCATAGGCTAGGAATATTCTGATGGCTTCAAGTCTTGCAACAGGAGCAAATGTCTCATCATAGTCAATCCCTTCTTCCTAGCAGTAGCTCTTTGCAACAAGCCTTGCATTGTTCCTTATTACTATGCCATCTTCATCCTTCTTGTTTCTTAAGACCCATTTGGTTCCTATGGTCGTTTTCCCTTTGGACAGAGGCATAAGGGACCATACTTTGTTTCTCTCAAACTGGTGTAGTTCTTCTTGCATCGCGTCTAGCCAGTTTGGATCTTGTAGGGCTTCAGAAATCTTCTTTGGTTTTATCATGCTAAGAAAGTTGGCGAATAGGCATTCATTGGCTGTTGCTGATCTCGTCTTGACACCATATGTTGGATCACCAATGATTTGGTGTTGTGGGTGGTCTTTTGTCCACTTGGTGCTTGACTAGGGTTCTGGAGCAACAGGGTGTAGTTCGTCATCGACTGATGGAACTACTTTCTCCCCCTCGAAGAGATCATCTCCAGAGTTAGACTCTGGTTCTTGTTCTTGATCTAAAGACACATAAGAAGTAGAAGGTGAAGTAACATGAGTTTCAGAAAGAGTTGTACCTTTAGCTTTGGAGACTACATGTTCTTCATCGGTTCTGGAAGTGGATTTTATAGTAGGAGCATGTCCAGAGATTACTTCTTCTTCGAAGATGTCTTCAAATAATTGAGCTAACTCTGATTCATTGGGTTTGCCATGTGATGAATCAGATGCTCTTCTTTGAAGTCCGAGCCCTGAACTGTTGTGTCCAGAAGTCATTGGTGTGGAGTCATCAAAGGACACATTGATGCTTTCTATGACAATTTTTCTCTTTTTGATGTAGACTTTGTAGACTTTTGTGGTTTGAGAATATCCCAGAAAGATCCCTTCATCAGCTTTCTTGTCGAACATGCCAAGATATTCCATGTCATTGAGTACAAAGCATTTGCACCCAACGACATGGAAATATTTGACATTTGGTCTTCTCTGGTTGATGAGCTCATAGCGTGTCTTCTGGTGCCTCTTGTTGATGATGGACCGATTATGGGTGAAGCAAGCAGTAGAAATTGCTTCAGCCTAGAAGGTGATGGATAACTCCGATGAAGAAAGCATGGTCCTTGCTGCTTCCACAAGGGTTCTGTTCCTTCATTCTACCACTCCATTCTGTTGTGGGGTTTTGGCTGCTGAAAAGTTTTGTGTGATGCCTTCATTGATGAGGTATTCATCGATTCTGGCATTTTTGAATTCAGTTCCATTGTCGCTTCTAACTTTAATGAGTTTTCATCGTAGAAGGACTTTGAGTCTTTTCATCACCCCAATGAGTAGGTCAGGAACATCTGATTTCTTCTTCACAAACTCAACCCAGGTGTTTCTGGAGTATTCATCAACGAGTACCAATCTGTACTTCTTTCCTGAGAGGCTTTGTGTGGAGATGGGCCGACAGAGATCAATATGGATCATATCCAAGGGCTTGGTGTAGGAGGTTTCTGACTTTGTTCGGTGAGAGGCCCGTTTTAGCTTTCCTAGTTCACAGGCTGAGCATAGATGATCTTTTTCAAAGTTGAGATCAGGAATCCCCTAGACCAGCTTCTGTTTGGCTAGCTTTCTTAAGACATCAAAATTCAGGTGTGTGAGAACTTCTGGTGCCATAGCCAATTTTCATCGCTCTTATGAGATACAAGGCAAAGAGTGTATTGTCCCTCAGAGGATTGAAAATCCAGAAGATACAGATTCCCTTCTCTCTTGGCCATGATGATGGATTGACCGGGCTTTGTTTCTATGATACAGAAACCTTTGCATAATCTGACTTCAAGACCATTGTCGCATAATTGGCTTATGCTTAGTAAGTTATGCTTCAAACCTTCAACATAAGCCACTTTGCTAATGGAGATGTTGCCTTTGATGAGAGTTCTGTATCCCTTGATGGTTCCCTTGCTGTTGTCTCTAAAAGTGACAGAGCCTCCAGATTTTTCGATGAAGGAGGTCAGCTGACTTTTGTCACCAGTCATGTGCCTGGAGCAACCTGAATCCATGTACCATGGTTGCACATGCTAGTCCTGCAAGACAAAATAAGGGGTTTTAGGTACCCATTTCTTAATGGGTGCACGTTTGTTAGTAGGAAATACCACTCTCTTTTCCTCACCCTTAGCCTTTGCAGGCTTAGGTTTGTCAGCATTTCCCTTGCCCTTGGACTTAGGCTTTTTCACATTTTCATTGGTTCTAACTTTATAGCGATAAATGTGTTGGGAGAATATGCAGTGATGTGTCAACATGTGATTTCTCAGGTTTTGTAAAAGAGCTAAACATTTACAATTATTATACTTTGGACATGAATGTGTAGCGTTCTTTTTATTCGCTAAAAATGAAGAAATAAATGCAGGGGATGTAAATCATGTCCTAGCATTGGTTGTTTTTACAAACTTCCTATCTAGTTCAGATTTTTTATTTGAATGGGTTTTTGTCTTTACTTCTTTTCTCCTGATGGAGGACTGCTTTTCTTCAGCTAAATGACAGGAAAAGTGATGGTTAGATTTCTCATAGGCAGGCCACTTCTGTTTTTGATCACAAGTGAACTTAATGAACTTAGAAGATATACTAGGGCCTTCTGAGTTATCGTTGGCAGATTTGATATTTCTCAGTTTTCCCTTTTCTTTATCTGAAGAATTCTTCGATGGAGGAATACCATATTTCATTGAGGGTTTGAAGTTTTGAGGCTTCTTATTCTCAATGATCTTTGGTGATTTACAGATCATCTCTTCTTCAGAATCGAAATCGAGAAAGTCTCTTGCTGATTTCTCGAAATCAAAATTAGCATGGATGTTCGAGGGAGAGGGTTCAGAGGTTGATGCTTCAGAGTGATCTGCTTGAGGTTCCATCATTTCTGATTTAGATGAATTTTCAATGTTACTTGGATGATTCATCGATTCATCAAATGATGGTTCCTTATTAGGATTCTTCTTTTCATCAACAGTACTTGCTGATGAAGTAGGATTGACAACCAGAGACTCTGGTTTAACCATAGGGTTTCCATCGGTCTCTGATTTGGAGATGTCGTTCCTTTCATCAGAATTCTTACATGTACTGTTCTCGTACACCACTTTTTCAAAATCCTGTCTTAAGACGATTGTTTTTCCATCGACTTTAATTCTTTTAAAATTTGCTTTTGGTTTCGGGATAAAGTCGGGTTTCTTAATGCATCCAAGTTTGAAAGTGGATTCAAGGGTGGATTTCTTTGATTCGATGAAGGAGTCAAATTCATTGAATCCAATCCCTTGAGTGTCCGTTTGACCTTTAACTTTTCGTACACATCTTGGGCATCCTTGTATTTCTTCATCAGAAGTTCATTGGTTTGAAGCTTCTAGTGAAGAATCTCCCTTTATTTTTTGAAAAAAATCTTTGAAAACCACTGAGTTAAATCTCTCTGCCTCGGATTCTTTTAAGGCCTTAGTTTTCTTTTCTAAGTCTTTGGTTACTCGCTTGTTTATTTCCAGAAGTTTTTCTTCCTCTGATTTTTTAAGCGCGGCTATGCGACTCTTTTCTTTCATGAGATCAACCTTTTCTTTTTTAAGCGCCACTGAGTTAAGTCTCTCTGCCTCGGTTTCTTTTAAGGCCTTACTTTTCTTTTCTAAGTCTTTGGTTACTCGYTTGTTTATTTCCAGAAGTTTTTCTTCCTCTGATTTTTTAAGCGCGGCTATGCGAGTCTTTTCTTTCATGAGATCAGCCTTTTCTTCGGTTAGAAGATTAGTCTCTCTTTTGTAGAAACTGACTTCTTTTTTCGCTTTAAGTCTTTTAGATTTTTCAAAATTTAATTTTTCTTTTAATTTTAAAAAGACCTTTGAAAGCTTAATTACCGTTAACTCTAGCTCAGATGGAGCCGAGTTGGTTTTATTGAGAGTAGACTCACATACCTGATCATCAGTGTCAGAGGCAGATTCTGCATTGGACGTGGCCATCAGACGAATGAGTGCTTTGTCTTCTTCATCAGATGAAGAATCAGACACCCAGTTTTCTTTCTCAGCCATCAGGCTTCGCTCTCTAGGATTGTACTTGTATTTATTCTTGTAATATAAAACATCCTTTACCAGTCGTCCTCTGCATTCTTTGGAAAAATGACCGATTTTTCCGCACCTGAAGCAGCAGAGGTCATTTTTCCTTCCATCATTGTCCTCTTTCTTCTCCTCTCTTCTATCTTCTCTTCTTTCTTCTCTCTCTTCTCTTCCATCTCTTCTGTTTTCCCTCTGATGAAATTTAGATGGCTTCCTTTCATAGGATGGCTGGTACCTTTCCCTCTTGAACTCTCTTTGTTCATAGGGTTTCTTGATGAACTTTTTCTGGAACTGCTTTGTAATCAAGGCCAGAGATTTGGCAAAGCCTTTGATATCATCATCTGATTCAGAAGTTTCATCTTCAGATTCTGATTCCACCACCAGTGCTTTCTTTCCTTTCTTCTTATGATCTCTGGTGGAGGTCCTTAAAACGTCCTTTTCTTCAGCTGCAAGAGCCAGGGGTCCACCGATGGACACCTTTTTCTTCATGATATCGTTCTCTTGTGAAGCATGCGTTCCATATACGTCATGGGGTGACCAGCCGTCTAAGTCCTGATTTGCTTGAAGGGACATCAACAACTGTGTCCATTCATCGCCGAGACTTTTAAGGAATAAAACAATGTTTTCTTCCTTTGTTCTGGAGATATCGTTTCGTCGACATTGATTAATCAATGTGTTGAAACGATCGTATGTCTTCTGAATCGGTTCATCAGGAAGAGCCTTGAAGCTGGTGTATTCGTTGAGACATTGGGCTCTACGATTCTTCTTCATTTTTGCCCCTCCTTCCAATTGGCTTGCCAGCTCATCCCATGGTTACTTGGCTGTGGAACATGCATCAAGGGATTGGAAGATTTCATTGGGTATGGCCATGATTATCAGTCTTTTGGCCTTCTTGTCGGTCAACCCGTTCTATGTCGTCTTCTTCCCAATTCTTCTCATCCTTGCGCATGTAGTAGGCAGGGATTTATGCTGTGGTATTTGTTCCTGGGACTCTTGGAACAAGAGTCTGTGGAACTTAGGGACCCTCCATGACAGATCGTAGAAGATTTATGTCCATCCCTTCCAGAAAGTTCACCATCCGTATCCTCCATTGTGGGTAGTCTTCTCTTTGAAGAGTTGGTGGTTTGGTGAGGGAACCAACTCTATAAGCAGAATTCCAGTTGGCCATTAAAATTTTTAGAAGAGAGAAAAATTACGTTTTTAGAGCAGATATTTATTAAAAACATGAATTGAGAGATTTTTGATGATCGTTTGATTGGAAAAACAATCAATTGGCTCTGATACCAATTGTTGATCCCAGATCTCTCAATAACACTAATAATTAAGTTAAGAATAACCAAATTATAGTGTTTGAATGAAAAAAATGATGAACACTCAAGAACAATGTATTAACATTCAAAGAATAATCTTGAGCGTCAAGGATATCACTTTATTCCAATAATTATGAAAAATGTAAAGCGTCAAAATTACAATAGGCCTAACCACCTATTTATACTAGAAAGCTAATAAGAAGATAACTATCTAGTGAGACTATTTAGCTAATTTTCTGCTAACAGATAAAACTTATCTTATAACAAGGATAAGCATTAAAACGAGATAAACTTTATAGAATCCAGTTGTTGATTGGTCATCTCCAGCTGTCTTCCATGATATATGAGTTCAACCTCATCTTCATATATTCATTTCTTGCTTCTGGTTGAACTGATGAGGGAAACTCCAAGTCTTATTGCCCAGAGGGGTTATGGAGATGCACTTTCCATCGCATCTCTGGTCAGTTCATTGACCCTCTGGTTGTTCTTCAGACTTAGTCATTTTTCCTTGAAGTCTTCCATCGGCCTTATTGTTCTTCATCACTTGTTTCTCTTCATTACTTCATACATAATACTTATGGGGTCTAACACCCTCCCTCTGTATCAAACAAGAAGGAGGAAGAGCAGTCTGAACAGAAGAAGCAAGCTGTTAGATGCTTCAGATGCGGGAAGATGGGACATTACTCCAAAGAGTGAAAAGGCCCTTTGGTGAAAGATGAGTTGTACTACAAAAATAAGTACAAGTATACTCGATCCCAAAGGAGTCTCATGGCTGAACAGGAGAACTGGGTCTCTGACTCCACGTCTGAAGAAGAAGACCAAGCCCATTTCTGTGGAATGGCTGTTGAGAATGACAGAGAAGAGTCTGGATCTGGCTCCGACTCCCAGGTATGTTCTATCTCTGGTTATTCTCATTCTGATCTGGAAGAAAGAATCTCCGCTTTATCTAATGATTTCATAAATCTACAGCAAAAACTCTCTGTCGAAAAATCTAAAAAGAAGTCTTTGGAAAAAGAAAAGTTATTCTTTGAACGTGAGACAGAGCTATTAACTGTAGAAAAACAAGAATTGTCAGTGGAGAATAAAAAACTTTTGCAAACAAAACGTTCCACTGAAATAAGTCTTAAATCAGAGTGGTTTGAACTATAAGCGGCTATAAAAAAGAAAGAAATAGAGCTGTTAGAAAAGGAACGTGACAAACGAAACTCTGAAGCCCTGAAAAATTATTTTTAGAAGGAAAGGGAATTTCTACACCAGAGCTTACAAAGAAAAGAGCTCGTGATTAAAAAATTTCAAGATGCTCAGCAGGTGTATGAAAAGATTAATTCTCAACAGGATAGAGTAGGGATAGGTTATACACACCTAGACCTCACCTGAAAGAAGAAATCCACTCTTGAGTCTGTGTTTAGGATAGGGGCAGAGCAAAAACCAGATTTTCCAACTCTGCATACAGCCTCACTTTTCAAAAGATGTAAACTTGAGAATGGGACCAAAACTCAATGGTTAAAGTTCGAAAACATCTCTTATTCTTCAAAAAGTATGCACCAAGTTGATCTAAGTAGCATAAAAAAGACAGACGAGATCTTTTGTTTGGTTCTACTAATCTTGAACATTCTAAAACAAAAGGTGATGTTGTTAAACCTGAACCAGATGAAATCAAGAGTTTATCCACAAGAAAATTTTATTAAAACTCTGGATCCAAAATTATTGGATGACTTCACAGAAATGGTGAGACAGGTTTTCGAGCAAGATTTGCTTGAGGCCTTGAATTATCCTTCTAAAGGTCATACAGATTCTTCTAAGAGTAATTCCTCGAAAACTTTTGAAAAAAAATTCAAAACAAAAGATGAATGAAGCCTCTAGTTCATGCATACGAGAATCTCAAGTTCTTAATGATACCTCTACACTTCGAAATTCACACAAGGATTTTCTTGACTCTGACTCAGAATCAGAGGTGGACTCGAGTAAAGAGCAAGTTGAGACAGAGATTATAGCAAAAGGACCAGAGGTTGCAAAACATCCAAATGAGAAATCTAATGAATCTGGTTCTGCATTAGGACAGAAGAAAAAGATTCTCATAGGTTCTGGTTTTGCAAACATGTCAAAAAGAGCTAAATTTTCTCCAAAGTTTGAATACAGGGCAAAAAATACTTTGTCTGTTTCCTCTGCATCAAAGGGCTCTAAACCTAATTCTAAGCCAATTAARTTCACTCCGAAACAGAAGGGAAAATCCGCTGCTGACTCTATTTTTAATTCCTCTGTTTCAGAGAGGCCTCTAAAGGCCAAAGGAGTAAGAAGGGATAAGAAGAAAACAGAGCAGATTCATTCTAAGAAGTCTAAACAATCAGATCTAGATAGGAAGTTCGTTAGAACCAACAATGCTAGGAATGATTGTAATAAAATGTCTTATGAATCAAATAAACCATTTTGTCATAAATAATGTGTTCATACTTGCAAATGTTTCTCTCTGCTGCAAAAGTTGAAGCAGCATTTTTCTAATCCTAACTGCATTCTCTTTGGGTTATCAAGGATAAATTACAAGAAGACCCAGAAGAGAAAGAAAGCTCGTAAAGCCAAATCTAATAAACCAGATCTCAAGTCTGGTAACTTACGTGTAGAGACAAAACCTCTCCCCCAAGCTAAAAACCGATCTTCTAATCCTAATCATCGAGGAAGTATTATGAAATGAGTACCTAAATCCCTATAATTTGTTCTGCTTAAGCCGCATGTGGACATTTGGTGTCTTGACTCTGGATGCTCAAGACACATGACCGACAACAAGAGGCTACTCTCCTCATATAGAGAGAAAGTTGGAGGTATAGTAACCTTTGGGGATAATATGCAAGGAGAAATAAAGGGATATGGAGATCTTCTTCAAGATGCTTCATCCTAAATGACCGTAATCAACTTGGCAAATTTGATAAGAAGGCTGATGAAGGTAAGTTTCTGGGTTACTCTACATAAGCCAAGGCTTATAGAGTCTTCAACTAACGAAACAAGACTGTCATGGAAACAATCAACGTCTCGTTCGATGATAAAGAGCAAATGACTTCAGAGTACCTCAGCTCTGGACTCGAGCTTAACAAATCAACTTCCAATTCTCAAATGAAGTCAAGGGAATTGGAACTCAAGCTTTTATTTGAAGACTTCTTTGGTGATGAGAACATCTCTGTACATGCACCCAGAGATGACTCTGCACGTGTAAGTGAAGAACCACAAACTACAAGCACATCTATCTCTGGTCCTTCACACACCTCTGCTTCCTTTAGTGATCATGTGAATCCACAATCAGAACAGACAAGCTCTAGATTAGAGCCCAGTCCTATAGAGACAGATCACAACATCTCTGTTTCTGAACCTGGTTCCTCTATACCATCATCCAAGGGGGAGCAAGCAGAACCCTCTTCACCATCCATGAGCCAAATGTCAATTATATCTATGGAACATGATCAAATGACCCCGACCTGTGTCTCTGTCCCAACAACAAGATGGACAAAAAATCATCCTTTTCACCAGATCATTGGTGAACCTTCAAGCGGTGTAAAGACAAGAGCTGCCACGGCAAATGAATGTTTATTCGTAAACTTTCTAAGTATGATAGAGCCAAAGAAATTCATGAATCCCTACAAGACCCAAGTTGGGTTGATGTTATGCAAGAAGAGCTCCAACAATTTGAAAGAAACAAGGTATGGACACTTGTGCCCTTACCTAAGTATAAAATTGCTATTGGTTGTAAATGGGTTTTCAGGAATAAGAAGGATGAGGATGGGATCGTTGTAAGATATAATGCCAGGCTTGTAGCAAAAGGTTATTGCCAAGAAGAAGACATAGACTATGACGAGACCTTTGCGCCAGTAGCAAGGCTAGAAGCTATACGCTTATTCTTAGCCTTCTTTGCACATAAAGGATTCCGACTCTATCAAATGGACGTCAAGTCAGCCTTTTTGAATGGTAATCTGAACGAGGAAGTCTACGTTCAACAACCTCCGGGGTTTGAAAGCTCCACACATCCAGAGTATGTCTATTTCTTGGACAAAGCTCTGTATGGATTTAAGCAAGCTCCTCGAGCCTGATATGAACGTCTTTCGTCTTTTCTCTTATTTAATGGTTTTAAAAAAGGTAAAATTGATACTACTTTGTTTATTAAGAGGTATAAAGATGAGATGCTTCTAGTCCAGATTTATGTGGACGACATTATTTTTGGATCAACAAACTAGAGGCATTGTGATAAGTTTTCTGCTTTGATGAAGAGTGAGTTTGAAATGAGCATGATGGGAGAATTAACATTCTTCCTTGGCTTGCAACTAAAATAGAGAGAATGGTATTTTTATTAGCCAAGCTAAGCATGTCTCTGACATATTAGTCGACCAGACGTCATGTTTGCTAAGTGTCTCTGTGCTAGAAATCAAGCAAATCCTAAGGAATCTCACCTATCTGCTGTGAAAAGAATCTTTAGATACCTAAAAGGAACTCAATTTCTGGGTCTCTAGTATCCTAAGTATTCTGGTTTTGATCTTATCATATATACAGACTCTGATCATACAGGATGCAAACTTGATCGAAAGGGTACATCAGGGAGTTGTCAATTACTAGGAGACAAGCTTTTAAGTTGGACTTCAAAGAAGCAGAAATGCGTACCTACCTCCACTGCTGAAGCAGAATTTGTAGCCGCATCCAGCTGCTATTCCCAAGTAATCTGGATGAAAACTCAATTGAAAGACTATGGTGTTGAGTTTCACAAGATTCCAATTCTGTGTGATTCAGAAAGTGCCATCGCGATCACAGCCAATCCCATACAAGATTCCAAAACAAAGCACATCGACGTTCGCTACCATTTCATCAAAGACCATGTAGAGAAAGGTACAATTGAAATGTTTTTTGTAAGTACAGATCATCAACTTGCTGACATTTTTACAAAGGCTCTTGATGAAAAGAGATTCAACTTTTTGGTTAGCAAGTTGGGTATGCTCAATCTTCACTAACAAAGACAAAGCCTTTGCATCTCTCCTGAGCATACTTCTATTTTTTTTAGTTTCAATCCATGAGACAGAGCCTTTGCATAGTACATGTAGAGCCTCTTGCTCAAGTCTGAATAGTCTTGTTATACAGAGCCTCTGTATAGTACATACGGAGCCTCTGTACCTTGTTCACAATGCTTGTGCCTCTGTATGTACTATATAGGGCCTCTGTCTCTAACAACTTTCCTGATTATAGGTCAGAGCCTCTGTATGTACTATACAGAGCTTATGCCTCTAAACATAACAAGTTTATTAGACAGAGGACATGTATAGTCCAACCATGAGTCTCTGTATGAGATCCTAAGGTATGTCATCTTTCACTCTATTAATACTTTGGTTTCTTTCTCCAATTCTTTTAAACAATCTAAGTACAATAACTCTGTATTCCAATACAGAGCTTTTGTCTCATTTTTTATTTTGCTTAAACCAGAGTATGAACGCTCGTCCAATTCTTACTAAGGTTTTTAAATTATATTATTTTAAAAAGGAAGGCATACAGTTCATTTGTTAATATTTTATTAGACTGTCACCTACAAAAGCGTCACCGCCTGTATATTTAAATTTTCAAATATGGGAGGCGCCATTTGCAGCCTGGCAGGCCATATGGCATCTCCCCACAGGTGATTGAAAAACCGCTTCAGTTTTCCTGACGCTTCGGGGGCGCTTAACACTCAACTGCTTACTTCTTTTCTATTTAAACAAATTCAATTTCCACCAAATTTCTTTTACGCTTTCAAATACTCTCAAGAAATATCATCGTCTTCAAGCTCTCGAACCGCCATTGATGATCTTCAAAAAGCTTTCAAAAACTGTAATCTGTAATGGAAACGTCCAAGATCTTCTCCAAGTAAGTACATCAAACCCTTCCCCCGATTTGCTAAAGAATCAAGAACCGATTCTTTCAAAACGCTCCACCAAACCTGCAAAAATTTCTTCATCTGATTCAGGAAACTCTCAAACTCACACCACAACCCTCAAAACAGTGGAAGAAACCAGCCAAAACGTGGTTCCACTTCCACTAAAACCAAACAATCATGCCCTTCATCTCTTTCTAGAAAGTTGTGACCTAAAAGTTTACCCTGTCATTGACATTCTTCAACACCATTTCTTCAACCCTGCACTTTCAAACACCGACGATCTTCTCCCTGAGCGTTTCATACAGGAGTTTTGGCAAACCTGTTCCGTAACTGAATCCCAACGAGGGATTGTTGGAGAATTCTACGTTCCCTCCTCGAAGGAGTATGTCACTGTCAGGATTTCAAGGTCCCTGTTTTCACGTGTTTTAACTGAGTATGCCCCTCTCCCATCTAGGGATGAGCTGGTAATTTTCTTGATGTTCTTGGGATATAACAAAGCCATTTAATATAATTCCCAATACCGACGACAGTACCTGCCACCAATGTGGAACCCAATGTTCACATTGGTGAATCGATCCTTGACAGGGAAGATTGGAAGTCTTGACATGTGTTCAACAAATATTCTACAAATCATGTATGGGATTTTCTTTGACCTTTTTTTTGGACTACTCTTTGATTCTATACACGGAGTTCAAGGATGCTGTTGTAAAGAAGTGCCACTAGGGAGATAAAGAGAGCATACAAACATGTATACGAGGCATTACAACCAGTGCCTCGAACCCTGGCACACATATGTACAAACCAAGAGGGTGAGGAAACAAAGGAGGCACAAAGGCCTCAGGCAGAGGATGAGGAAGTGAGACAGGAGAAGGAGAGGGAGAAAAGGAGAAAGAGGGCGGAGGCAAGAAAGAAGAGAGTTGAAAAAGTGAGGATGAGGAATGAAGAAGAGGAGAGAGCAGAGAGAGTAAGGAAATAAGAAATTACTCGTTTGAAGGAAGAAGAGAGCATCAGAGAAGAGGAGGACAATCGAGGCTTAGAGCTCTTCTCGAGTTCTGAAGTAGAAGATGAACAAGAGTGTCAAAATGTTGCTGAGTCTAATGCAGCAAATGACGGGGAAGACGCTCTTGATGACGATGCGGGCATAGCTGTTGAATTCGAAGAGAATGAAGAGGATGAGGAGGAAGGAGGTGAAGCAGCTGCTCTGCCTCAGGGTGAGCCAGAGCAGCCTAGGACTTTGAATAGGCACATCTATTTTGCTAGCACAACTCCCAGTGCGACCACATCATCTGAATCTAGTGGTCGAGACACAAAGATCATTGAACAAGAGGTGCACACCTCGATCCCTAACCTGCCAAACCAACCAAAGGTCGCATCTGCGTCTGATCAAATTAGCCAAAGGGAAGCCACATCCCAGGGATCACCCTCTCAAAAGGGTGAAACCTTTGATAAGATAAGTGATATGTCTCCTGATATCATGCCACTCTCCCAACCAGAGGAATTTGTTTCCTCTGAACTAGTCGTTTCCCCTTGTTCAGAGCAAGGTTTAGGTGTACAAGACTTGGAGATTCTCGACCAATCTCCTAGTCTACTCGAGGAGGGTCCTCTGACCGGCTCTGAACCTGCCTTGGAACCCCTTCACGACAGAACAACGGTAGTGCCCTCTGCCCCCAGAGAGACACAAGGATCTGCTAGAAATCCTTCCTCAACAAACATCCTACAAGTCAAGACAGAAGGTGTCCTTGGAACAAGGACTCAATCTGGCCCATGTGTTGAGCCAAAGGTTACCACTACAGCATATGTCACAAGGGATGAGTTCTAGTCCTTTGCCACCTCTATGTTGTGCTCCTTGGATGACCTAAAACTCAACATGTCCCATGCAGAGCCATCTCCTTGTACATCTGCTTTGGATTAAGTTCGATCATCCTTGGCAATATTGAGGGCTGAGTCTATGACAAATGCCTCTCGACTCAATCATTTACAAGAATAGACGGCCAACAATGCAAAGACCCTACAAAGGGTCCTTGCACACATTCAGAGGGATGGAGCTTTTACTTCATCTCAAAATGCTCAGGCGCTCATTCCTCTTAATGTCGCCTTTGATTATGTCACCGACTCAGCGATGAATGCTTTGGGTGACCGTCTCCTCCAAAAGGTGGCCAATTTCACATCCGATTTAAACAACAAGGCCAAGGAAGCAGCAGTTGAAGTGCGTTGTTCTTTGGCAGTCTTCGTATACCGTACACACCAGGAGATCCTCAAAGCCACAACCATAGCAAATGA
Organism: Cynara cardunculus var. scolymus; assembly: GCF_001531365.2. Classification (NCBI taxonomy): domain Eukaryota; kingdom Viridiplantae; phylum Streptophyta; class Magnoliopsida; order Asterales; family Asteraceae; genus Cynara; species Cynara cardunculus. The sequence goes on from NW_020201443.1 coordinate 45,111, forward strand.
GATTGTTGAGCTTTTTGAGGCAAAAATCAAGGCCATGCCACCAACGGACGTACAGAGGCCGAACAGGAGGATGAAACCAACTGCATGTGCTGAGGCCTCAAAGAAGAGGAGGCTTGACGACGATAAGGACCCAGACATGTCCGGCACTCATAGTCGTCAAGAGGGGGAGAACCAGCCAGCCGCCGCCACAAGCACCATTCCAAGGGCTGCCCCTCTGCCTCTGCTCCATGCCAACAAGCGCCAGCACCATCAAGCCAGGGATCAAAATATACGTAGGCACATGCAGAGGTAATAAGGAAAGGGAAAATGGGTGTGGCATCCACAGAAGAGCCATAAGGGCAAAAGAAAGATGAAGAGGATGTGATTCAGCTCCTATCTGTATACATCTCTTCATCTGAATCAGAAGATCCTCTTTCATCCTCCACAAAATATGGCATGGAGACTGTTGCTCCATCTGCAAGGAGGCGTGAAGAATAAGTGGTGGCAGTTAATGTAACCGACCCACAGCTATAAATGGCTATTCCAACGGCTGTCCCACTTGAAGAAGTAACAATTTATGCTTCATCACCACACAGAAACACACACAGAGCTAAGGTCCATGTTCAAGGGACCAGAGTTGTCACACCTGCTATGAGGCAGGAGGTTCCTGTCAATCCCCGTAAGCGAGTTACAGGCACAAGCAGCAGGACTCAGAGCTCCAAACGACCCTTTGATTGAGTAAAAGAGATCAGGGATAATATGGATGTGATGATGAGGCCCACTCCCTGTGATAAGGCAATCAAGGACACTGCAGATAGTGAAGACCTCAACCAAATCCTCTACAGCCTACGGGATGAAATACTAGTCATCAAGATCAACCACCACTCAACGACTAAAGAGAACATTATGCATAGATTCTTACAATGAAATACACAACCTGTCTCAGCAGTCCACTCAATAGATGGCATTAAACAAATCCTTGACATCAATAGATGAACCTTCACACATAACCAGATCGTCTTCCATGAATATATGGTTGAAAGGACTCATGGACAGATTAGCATTTTCACATATTGTGATCTCATAAATCTGAATCCATGGGACCTTCTGTCTCTGTACTACTTCACTGATCACAAGAAGGATAAGGTGATAAAGTATGCTCTGGACAACTAAGCAATAAGGCACACGATGACGGACCTCCTAGACTTTAGATGCAAGTTTGACTTCAAGTTGGCTCTGGACATGGGAATAGATCAGCTGAGTTTTACTGCGCCAAATGAAGATCTTGAAGGCATCAAGAACATTCCCTCGTGGACCGTGCTGGTGGAACTAAAAGTAGGGGTGGTCTTTCGAAACAAACAAGAAAAGTAAATTTTCTTTCGAGAAGACCAGCGCTTAAAATACTCAAACTCCACTCTGCACTACATTAGAGATCATCTACTCATGAGCAAAGATAACACCCCTGAAGCAAAGGAAAGGTCGAGGATAATTCTAAGATCGATCAATATCTTGTTGGAGTTTCAAGAGCTTTTTAGGAGGTTCTGTAAGCTTCAACACATCTAGGCCTTTCTCTTGTAAGCATTTTTTCTATCTTGTCAAGCAATGTAATTTCCTTTCTTCGTATTGTAATTCTTAGATAGAATATGTAACATAGAGGTTTCTTTGAACCTCTGGCTTCGATTAGACTTGTGTTTTTCAATTCCACTAAGAGTCTGTCTTAGTTACACTTAGGGGGGAGATTATTAGACCCCATCTTGTGAAAGTGTAAGTAAGAAGCAAGCCTCTTACTTTAGTCAATAAGACTTAGTCTTTAGAAGCAGTCTGGACTAAGAGCTCTCATGTAGAAGAAATCAAGACCCAGAGCTCTTACTCAAAGAGTCAAGGATCTTACATACAGAGCCCGCGCTCAATCTCTATGGACGATCAAGCCTTATGCGCCAAAAAGCTTAAGCGCTTGATGCAAAGCTACACTCCAGACACAGAGCTTCTGCATAGTACATGCAGAGCCTCTGCATATGCAGAACCTTTCCATAGTACATGCAGAGCTTCTGCATAGTACATGTAGAGCCTCTGTATAGTACATGCAGTGCCTCTAGTCTCCTAACTCCATGGAATGCACATTTAGTACAGACATTCTCGCAAGCGTCAAACAAACTCAAGGCGGCTTGACTTAGTCCGCTCCACTTTTCAGGGATAGTCAACGATCAGGATACGAATTCTGTGATCAGAGTTTCAAGCCATAATTATAGCATAGTTTGTTTGACTTAGGCGTATATAAGGAGGCTTCCTCCTCAGGTTCAAATTACCTGAAACTGCCGACTTAGATAATAGCCATTTCTTGTGAGAATACGTTTTAGATTGAAAATTCTTATTTTCATCTAAAAAAAGCATCCGACTTATTCAAAGTGTTTTATTGTTCTTATTTTTATTGAACATCTCGTTTGACCAATTCAGTACACTGTTCGTATTTCTTTTATATTCTTCATTAACTGAGTTTTCTGAAAATTAAGAGTATATGGGTTTCAACAGTGGATCAACTTTTCATTACATACTATGTTAGCTTGATTTTTAGCTAACCAATCCATGCCCACAATTATATCAAACTCTCTTAAGGGTATAGGAAGTAACTATATGGGCACCTCACACCCTTCTATACTTATGGAACATTTATCTATCATTTCCTTAACCGAGACTTCACTATTGTTTGCTGTCTCCACTATCAATTCTTCTTCTAACATTTTAGATTGTAAGTGCACATAATTAACAAATGATGGTGATACGAAAGAACGATTTGCACTAGAATCGAATAAAATTTGCACCAACTATGTTAACAAAGAATGTACTTGTCACCACTTCAGGGTGTTCTTCTACCTCGCCTCTCGTCATCCGGAAGGCTCGTCCTATAGTAATTGATTCACCACGTCTTATTTCCTCATGACCACTCGAAGCACTACGATTAGCTGTTGTCCTGTGGTTAGGTGGTACATAACCAGATCCTCGACCCCTAAAATACCCAAATCCTCGGCCCCCAACAAAACTAGATCCTCGTCCCTTAGCTTGCAGAAAATCACCGTTCACATCCTCGAGCTATATAGCCTGATTCCTGACATTTAAAACATATTCATGACTCTGTATTGCAGTTTCATTGATGTACTTTATAACATCGTGCACACGCCTTATCAGTAAACCTTGGGACTAGTCGATTCAAATTTTCAGTAAACCTTGGACTACGAAAATCAGTCGTCATGGCTTCTCCTTTTCTTTTATCCCCAACCCTTTCTTGTGGTTGGTGATTAATATCTTCTTCTAGAATTTCTTCAACATCAACCGCTTCCTGAAATGTCGTTGGATTTCTAGATATCATTTTTTTTCGGAGATTAGACTCCAAACCCCAGATGTACTTTCTAACTTTATTGCTTTTAGATACAATGTATGTTGCAGCAAATCGAGACTGTTCCATGAAGACCTTCGTATACTGATGAACTGACATGTTTCCTTGTTCTAGACAAAGGAAATCATCTTCTAACTTTTGTACAGCCGCTTCAAGACAATATTGCATCTTAAATTTCATTACAAATTCCTCCCATAACGTAGTTTTCAAAATATTTGGATCTGAACTTGACAAAATCTCCCACCAATATAGAGCACTTGACCTTAATCGAGACATAGCAAACATGACTTTATCTTCCCTTGCACTTTTACTAATTTGCAGACTCAATTCAACTTCTTTGAGCCAACACATGGCTTTAACAGCATCACGTTCTCCAGAAAATTTAGGAGGTTTACATGCAAGAAACATTTTAATATCTCCTCCATTATGAACTAAGGATGAAGTAAGAAGTACGGATGTATCCGTTGCCGGTGTACTAGCTTTGGCTTCTTCCTGACAATCGGGATCCCTTACATCTTTTGGGTTATTTTGGGTTGAATGTCCCAACAAACTTACCAAACTTTGTTGAAATTTTCCTAATTCAGCAGCCAACATTTCTTGAGTAATAAAACCAGGATCTGGAGCATTATTTCTACCACTTGCTCTACCTCTGCCACGTCCTGACATAGAACTCTCTTGTGCCGATAATTTTTGTTCTATATGAGTTTCTGGTTGAGTATTCTTCCCCTTCTTCGACCCTTACTTTGACTTCGTGTTTCGATTTTCATAACATTTTCCGGGTCCTCTCCTTGGTTTATCATTCTTCTTCCCCGACCTCTTCCATGACCAGTAGATGTCCTTCCTGATTGATTAAAATTATTTGCCATCTTTTCTTCGTATTCGAATTACTTTAACGTCCTTTCTGTGACAATAAACACATATACGATTATCCACATATCAAAGTATTATAACACGTTTAACCATGGGTCTGGTATTTTTAACTCATAATTACATCAATCACATGTAATCTAAATTTATCATAGTTATCCTCATAATAGGTTCAGCTATAACATATTCCCATGTTCATAGTCCCAGTGATACCTATTATCACATATTCCACACCTCTAGTTTATGTCTAAGTATAAAGAAAATACCCAGATCTCTTAAACTAAGGCTTTGATACCAACTGTAACAACCCACATTTCTAAACATTGTATAACTCACAACAATCATTCATAACTTTAATATCACTTTAAGTATAACCCAAACATGTTATTTGGTTACAAAGTGAGAGAAAATATGGGTTAACAAAAACTTTGTCTGTTACAATAAAGATCTAAATAACACTTCATTAAATTTTATCCCTCACCTTTTTCTTCAGATGATAGATGACCTTCAAAACAGATTACTCCAATAATTGAGCGTTAGATCAAAAGGTCTAGTGACTGTATCTTTCTCATACAAATAACATATATTTCAAAATCCTGGACATATATATATATGTAACGATTTTCTCTCTTGCGGTTACACCGCCATTTCCTCTCTCGCGGTTACACCGCGATTTCGTCTGTCACAGTTACACAACCATTTCCTCTCCCGCGATTACACCGCCAATTTGTCTGTCATGGTTACACAACCATTTCCTCTCCCGCGATTACACCGTCATTTTCTCTCTAAAAATTTATTGTGAATAGTCATAAAAATGACATCACTTTATCTGGATATCTAAGAACCCGGATAGCACTTAGCCAATTTGGGTGTAAATCCGGAGAACACTTTCTATAATTTGGACAACACCTCACCCGGTTTAAGATGAATCCGGACAATACCTCATCCGGTTTAGGATGAATCCGGTCAATACCTCATTCGGTTTAGGATGAATCCGGTCAATACCTCATTCGGTTTAGGATGAATTCGGGCAATACCTCATCTGGTTTAGGATGAATCCGGTCAATGCTTTCTCTGATTTAGAAGGAATTCAGACAATACTTCATCCGATTTAGGATGAATCCAGGAAACAAATTGTTCAATTCATAACAAGCAATATTCAGAAGCAATTGTATCATATTCATATGATTATTATGCAAAGTAGAAAGCCATTTAAACTCATCTGACCAAAATCTCAGTTGAAAATGTAATTGCTTCTTCTATCCGGAGATCACAAATTGTCAGAGAGAAGTTTCTAATATCTAGTGATCAAAACCTTCTCCTTTCACTTGTACTTGCTATATATAGGAAGTACATAGCCGACTTCCCCCCTTTCTTTTCCATAATAAAATAATCCAAAACACACATACACACACTCACAAGATTTATATAAGCATATTTTTAGAAATTTATCAAAGACATAATAAAATAACCGGATCATTACAATATTCACTTGTTAATGTGGTTATTTCTCTTAGACAAAGAGTAGAGAGAAGTATCTTCTTGGGTAAGTTTAGAGAAGGAGAGTGATAACTGAGAAAATAACTACTCAACTATTTACACCCATTGCATTAAATGCAATTTTGAAGTTACAAAGCACGTGGAAAGCTTTTAGAGGAAGCATTGTCCTTTGTTACAGTATACATTCTTTTTGGCTATATATGAACAGTCCTCTTTCATAAAGTAGGTAAGCACGTTTGGAGACGGAAGAGTGACTCCGTACTGTACTTCACATAGAAAGGTATGAGGTTGTCCTTTGTGTGTGGATGGACAAAACAAAAACTATCTTGCTCAACAAGATTCATTTGTTTACTAAACACTGGAATGACGCTGAAGGTCTCATCAGTGTTCGCTAAATCTTGTGAAGATTTCACACTTGTATAGACAATCTTGTTATCACTAAAAACCACTTCAAATCATGAACTTGCTAGTCTCTAATCTTCAGCTTATTTCTTCGACGTCGCTGAAGGATCTATGTGTAAGTTTTGTCTTCTTGAAAGATATTAGTCTCTGAACGAATTACAATACATGTTCAACGATCACTAAACAGATTCAGTGATGATCACTGAAACTAAATGCAGAGGTTACATACTTCGTAAGGTAAAAGGGATCATCATCAAATCAATGGGAGAAAGGATCAATAGCAGTAACGTTTACAAACTTTCCATTTGGATCATTGTTCAGTGATAGAGGAGGAGCTATAAGAGTCCTCATAGATGAATTGTTGGTTAAGTCGAATTTCTTCAACATATCCCTGACATTCCTAGCCTAGCAGATAAAAATGCCTTTATTAGATTGCATAATCTGAAGACCTAAAAAGTAAGTCAGTTCTCCCATCATGCTCATCTAATATTCTTTTCTTCATCCGTTCAGAGAAGCAAAAACATAAAGAGGGATTAGTGGAAGTAAATATAATATTAACGACTTAAATCTGGACTAGAAAGGGTCTGTTCAATCTTTCCACAGACAAATTTCTCAGAGATGAGAAATGAAGAAAGGGTGTCATACTATGCATGAGGGGGCCTGTTTTAACCAATAAAGAGCTTTATCCATTGATAGGCACGATTTGGATACTTTGGGTCAAGAAACCCTAGAGGTTGTTCAACATGAACTTTCTCTGAAAGTATTCCATTAAAAAAAGCGTTCTTTACATCCATTTGGTAGACTTTGAAGTCTTTATAGGCAGCATAGGCTAGGAAGAGTCGAATAGCTTCGAGTCTAACCACTGGTGCGAAGGTCTCATCGTAGTCGATGCTTTCTTCTTACATGTATACCTGCGCAACAAGACGAGCCTTGTTACGGATAAAAATTCATTGATTATCCAAATTATTGCAATAAACCCATTTGGTGCCTATCACAGTTTTGCCAGATGGACGTGGGACAAGTTACCAAAATTTGTTCTTATCAAGCTCAATGAGTTCTTCTAGCATAGCAGTAAACCAACTTGTATCAGTGATAGCCTCATTGATTTTCTTGGGCTCAACTAGAGAAAGAAAGTTAACAAAGAGACGATATTACCTAGACCATGATGAGTTTGAATAGCCACATATGGATCACCAAGAACTTGATCGATGGGATGGTCTTTTGTTCATCGCTGAGCTGGTAGATGATATAGGTTATCACCATATGGGTTTGGAGGCTCAGATACAAAAAGATGATGCTTCAACAAGAGAGTCTTTAGCAACAACTTAAATTACCAAAGTTGCCTCAGTGAGAGATTCATTTACTGAAATAGGTTTAGTGACTAAAGGAGATTCAATGACTGAAGGATCAGTATTTGAAGAAGAAGGGGTTAAGTGACTAGTGGGAATGGCAGCAATCCCTGAAGAGGAGTCAACTTCGTTATTAGTCACATATGGAATGATGAATGGATTATCGTCAGCTTCAGGGATATCAACATTCGGTTGACTTTGTAGTGAGATATCATCAAGTTGTCTAACTCTTCATCCTCTTCAGAGATGAGTTTAGAGTTAGCTGATTGGGATTCATCAAACGGACATGAATATATTTTTCTATTGTTTGTCATCTTTTGTTGAATACTTTAAAGGCTTTGGATACTGAAGAATATCCAAGAAAGATTCCTTCATCTGCTTTGTGATCGAACTTTAAAAGAATATCTCTGTTGTTTAAGATATAGCACATACAACCAAAGTTGTGTAGAAAGCTGAGAGAGGGCTTTCTACTATGGAATATTTCGTAAGCTATCGTTTTGAATCTATTAACGATCAACAACCAGTTCTGAGTAAAACAACCAGTGTTACAGCTTCTACCCAGAATTGAGTAGGGTGGTGAGATTCGTTAAGCATTGATCGAGCATCTTCTATAATCGTTTGATTTCTCATTTCAGCGACCCCATTTTGTTGTATAATTCTCACAGCTAAGAATTTGTGTGAGATTCCCTTGTTCAGAATGAAGTAATCAACGGTACTGTTTTTTAATTCAGTGCCATGATCACTCCTGATAGAGCGTACCTTGATGTTGTGCAATACTTCTATACACTTGACGAATGAGATGATTTCTTCAGGTGCATCAGTCTTGGATATGAGAAACAAAATCCAAGTGTACCTGGAAAACTCGTCAACAATAATGTGCATATATTTCCTTCCATTTATGGATTGAACATTGACATGACCAAATAAATTCATCTGAAGTAGTTGAAGGAGAGAAGTAACTAAAGAGACTTGCTTTGATTTAAATCTAGTCTTTGCCTACTTTCCCTTTTTCACACGCTAAGCAAAGAGATTCCTTGGAAAAAAGTGTTGAGGAAGACCAGTGACAAGTTCTTGTCAAGACAACTCATTAGCGTCTTGAAGTTGAGATAAAAAAATCCGTTTCTGTCATAACCAGTTGATAATTGAAGAGGCTTTAGAGAGAAAACAACTATTCTCATTAAAAGAAGAATCCATGTTGATAACATACACATTCTCTTGACGGGAGCCTGTTAGAGCAAGGTTGTCATCTTTTTAGAAGACATAACATGAATTCTTTAGAAATTTAACTGTGAAATCTTTGTCACATAGTTGACTAATGCTAAGACGATTATGCTTCAGTCCTTCAACATATGCAACACTTTTGAAGGTGGTCGTTGGTTGATAAACCAAATCCCTTGGTATATCATTTTCCATTTCATCCGAAGGTCACAGAAGGGCCTCTTTCATCTTTGTAGTTTGAGACCAGGGTTTTGTCTACGATCATGTATCGTGAACATCCACTATCTAGTACGAGATGCCTTTGACTTCTTGCAATAGAAAAGATATTACGATTGCCTTGGTACCCATTTCTCAATGGGTCCAGCGGAGTTATAGGCGACATCTTTCTTCATTGACACTTAAAGCTCAGAGTCAGTAGGAGTCTTCACTGAGCCTGACGAAGAGGTTTCAATGGTTTTCTTCACTTTAATCATTCTCACAACTTTAGTGGCTGATTTCACTTTGATTGACTTTTCATCCTTAGTTACTTTCTTTACCTTGGTTGGTGAACCAAGTTTGGTAGCTGAAGGACACTTACTTGTGACATGAGTAGTCTCACCACAGTGACGACATTTCTTGTAGTTGAAAGAAGAATTAATGCTAGAAGAGTTGATAAGAAGAGAAGAGAGATAAGCTCCAAGAATACTTTTTTCATTTGTTTGACGATGAACAACTGAGGGCATAAATATCTTGGGTGAAAAGTTGACTTTCAGATTTAGGGTAGATCTCTGAGAGCGTTTAGTGTGACATCTGTCATTTTTGGAGCGTCAGGTTAGCATCTTTATAGGGTTTCTATATTTAGAATTATATTTTATTAAGGTCTACTCATGTTGATTAGAATTCATCTGGCTTAGTTTCCAAATTATAGTTCAGAAAACCTTGTTTCAACGGGGTAACTGATAAAGTTAACTTCTGTAATGCCAAATACATTAAAAATTCCCAAAATGTGATAAACGTTGATGATATAAAGTCCAAATTTAAAAATATAAAAGTCCCATCTAAAAGTCAAACAACTTTGCAAAAATTATGAAATTTGACCTAATACTCATTTTTTTATCACAATTTTAACATTTTACTTCTTCTCTTCTAACATTTCAGTGGGCTTTGGTTTAATATATATATATATATATATATATATATATATTAAAGTGTGTGGGCTTGGGCTTGGGCTTATGGCTGGCCACATGATGTCCCACACCTAACCCACATATAAAAGTAGGTGACTCTTTGATTTCTACCCACTTCTAGCTTATTTTTCCATGCAAAACCACCTACAATTCTCTCTAAGTGTCTCCTCTCCTCCCCAAAACCACTTCAGCCAAAAATTCAAGATAAACCCCCTTAGTTTCAATCATTTTTGAAGAACATTGAACAAAGGTAAAGAGTTAGTTACATTGCTTTAGTATCTTAAACATCATTTCTCATCTTTTCTACACATTTCCTTCTTCTTTTTGAACTCAAATTTYTGGAGTATCTAGATGGTAGATTATACACCAAAGACATGAAAAATTTCTTTATAATGGTGATAATCCATGATCCATAGTCTTAGAACTCAAGATATTAGGGTAAAACCACATTGCATGTGGATTTAAACCTTCAAAATTGGTATTTTGGTGCTATCATATTTCTTACTAGCACTTTTGTCATCCATATCTCCCAGAATAATAGTCCAAATGTTATGCTATTTTATTTTAAATGTATTTCTTTGAGTTTAGGTTCTATTCCAACTGGAATCATGTAAAAATATGGAGTTTTGACCCCTCAAAACACTTAKATCAAGTTARGTGTGCAAACAGTAGGTTCAACAGTAGGTAAATCCTACTTTGAACACTCACAACTCCTTGATAACTTTTTCAAAATGTTCAATTTTTTCTTCTGGAGTTTATTTTGGTGAGTTGTTGTTCATGTGCCTCTAGTTTCACTCAAAAATTTTGAGTTTTGAGCATTCAAGTGCTTGATATAAAACTCTCGTGCAAACTGATGCTGTTGGACAGAAACGTACATGCATCTTCAAAGTGGCATAACTCTCTCAAAAACTAATAAAAATGTGTAATTCTTTTTTCTGGAAGTTGGATTAATGGGTTAAGGTTACAAGTTAAGTGAAATCATTGAAAAACGTTAAGTTTAGACCTTCCATTTGACCTCATATTTGACAGGATGCAATCTGTCTAGATTGCTTTGACATGTGAAAATGAGTTGGACATTTGAATTACTAAAACACTTCCAAAATATGAAGAATTTGGATAGAAGTTGTCTAACACAGTAACATTTGTGTTATAAAATTTTGGATACAAAGTGACATATGGAAGTTTCCTTTTGACAGTGATTTGTGAGACCAAAACTCCAGAGAAACAGAATTTACATTCTGTCCAAGTGGTAACTTTTTGTGCAAAAGACTTTGATCTTAAAATACATAAATATTGGACCATTTTTAAAAACAAATAATAATTATCAACTTTAATCCATAAAAACTCATTAGCATTACATAAGATATAATTTGACTTTATCTTTATCGAGACCCGATAGGTTATCTAATTGTTGGATTTCAGACTGTTTAGGAAAGTTAGGGCAGGCGTTTAGTGCTTCAAACATCATCAAGTTCTTGGATATTCATCAGCAAACTTGTGACTATACACGGCCCCACTTTTACTGTTTCGTTTATTGAAATTGGGGGAAAAGCATGAAAGTCTGCAAACAATACTGTTTAGTTGTAAAACTGTTGGACTAAAGAACTGTTTAGTCAAAAATTGTTGAAATCATGAAAAATTGATTATTATTGCACTACGCATAAATGATAAATTGATGCACTTGAGAGTATATTTTAAAAAAGTCCCCTTTCATAAACGCTACTAGTTAACTCGGGCACGTTCCCGGGCCATGGTAATTGTGGATAGCCGCTATTGTGTTGACATAATGGGCCACCGCTGAACTAGTACTGATACAAACCGTGGTACCTAAGTGAGCGAGCGGGCCACTTTATGGTAGTTCGTAAAATAATGGAGCACATTGGTCAGGTAAGGCTCAATAGCATCTCAAGTTTTAAACATCTTTAGAAATTTACATTTATCTTGTGCAAGTTTATGTATTAGTTTGCAAGAAGTGATTTATGCATTGTAAATATTTTGTGCATATGAAAACCCGCGAACTCACCAACTCTTTGTAGTTGACATCGTTTTATGTTTCATGTTTTTCAGAAAAATAAGTAAGAACGGAAGTTTTGGAAGCACTTTTGCGATAACACCTGTTCACAAGTCTTAGAAACCTCTTTCTGTAAATGATGTTGTCTTCATCAAGAACAGTTTGGTTGTGGACTTGTAAACTTCTGGATTATGTACTTCAATGATGTTATCTATTAATTGGTGCTATGATATGCTTCTTGTTACACCTCGTGTTTCCGCTTTAGCGGGGTGTGACAGATTTGGTATCAGAGCCTTGGTTATAGAGAATACCGGTTTTTCTAAACCTCAAACTATAACCAAACATTTTCAATACGATTTTCAAATAGATTTATAAAAAAACAACAAAATGCAAAGCATGTCACTAGCATAACCGAAAGATGAGTGTCACGTTATTATACTAAAATCAAACAAAGCCTGATCACCTATGTTTAACTTAGGTATTATGATAGGAGACTTGAATCGATTATATTAGAAATATGCTCAACTTTAGAAATTTTATTTTAAATATGAAAAGCATGTTTGTGTGTGTTTGCATAAATTTTGAATATCCATCGCCCTAGACCAACTAGAAGTTCTGGTTGTGAAGTAAACATGATATCTAGAGCGCTAAGACAACCAGAGGGTCAACTCTATATTGGAATACTTGGTGGTTAGACGTAGATAAAGGGCCTAGTCTCTATAAACCCTGTATTCAATTACTCTTATTTTGTATTAGATAACATCTGCCTTGACATAGAAAGTGAGCTTTGCATTCTAGCTTTGGTTAAAGGACACTTAACATTATGAGTGGAGGGTGTCCAGAAGCTCTGGTTAGCTTGATCTTGTGAGCCTGAAGCTCTGGTTAGAAGAACCAGAGGCTCTGGTCCTCGAAAGGAAAATATTTGATAAGTGTGTATGTTGAACCAGAGGCCGATGAATTAGAAATCCTTTATATCACTAAGTGTGAGGAACCAGAGGTCGATGGACCAAGAGATCCATTGGTCTGCTATGTATGAGGAATCAGAGATCGATGGACCAGAGATCCATTGGTCTGCTATGTATGAGGAA
>NW_020201443.1:58191-58664 GCF_001531365.2 Cynara cardunculus var. scolymus
AAAGATCGATGGACTAGAGATCCATTAGTCTACTATGTATGAAGAACCAGATGTCGATGGACCAAGAGATCCATTGGTCTGCTATGTATGAGGAACCGGAGGTCGATAGAGCAAGAGATTCATTGGTCTGCTAAGTGTGAGGAACCAGAGGTCGATGGACTAGAGATCCATTGGTTTGCTATGCATGAGGAACCAGAGACCGATGAACTAGAAAATTCATTTATTGTTTCAAGTATGGGAACTGTTAGCTTTATTCTGAAGCTAATGATAACCTTGAAAAAGTTTTATTAAGCAATCGGGGCCTAGAAGATGAACTGAAGAAGTTTCTGTGCCAAAACGTCTAAAGTATAGAAGACTAGCCTCTGTGCTAAAGAGTCACGGAGACCAGAGCCTCTTTCAAAGACTACAGAGCTTCTGTGGTAACCAGAGCCTCTGCAAGGCTCTGTAAGGACCAGAGTTCTTGGACTCTAAGT
>NW_020201443.1:58844-61357 GCF_001531365.2 Cynara cardunculus var. scolymus
TGGGTTATTGCCTATAAATAGAGTGTTTCAGATAGAGAAATAGGTATTTTAAGAGCATCAAGAGAATTCTCTTTGTAATAGATAGATTCAAAATCATATGAGAGTCGATTAGGGTTTCTTGAGAGTTTGTAATCTTTATTTTCAATAAATGAAAAGCAGCCGCTATTTCTCTGTTTAATCTTCYTGTTTACTTTCTCTTTCAAACTTCTAGTGTAAATCGTTCTACTGTCATATCTGGGATATAACAGGAACTTCAACCAAAAGCTCTGGAAATGCAACCAGAAGCTTTGGTAATATAACGAGAGGCTATAAATTGCTTGCCATCCTTTGTCCCTGCATAGTAACTTTTGTCTTAACCTTAAGCGCTTATTGATGGTATGTCTAGTAATTAAGTTTGTTAATATCGCAGATCACTATGTCATCATCTATTCCTAGTGAATATTCGGCAGAAGAATCTGGTTATGTTGTTAGTCGATCTAGAAGGAACTTATCAATCAATGAAGATGTAGACCCATATGAGCATGAGGACACAACAACTAGCGAGACACCTACCATATCACTTGCATCAATATTTCCCCCATCGGAACCAGTGCCCGATATTCTACCTCAAACATTTCATGGTCCGAGGATAAGAGTCACGGCTAGGAAAAGTGTAACACTACTGTGACAGCCGTCAAATTCGAACTCCCAGGTTAGCTCTTATTAAGATTATATTAGTTTTATTGAAGGTAATTTATAAGATTAGGAGTTAGTTAGGTTAGTTTGGTTGAAAGTTTTTAGGAGATTCCGGCAGTTGCTTAGAAAGTCCGGTTCCGACCCGAAATTATCTGAAACGTCCTATACAATACCAAATGCTCTAATTTATACCCAATTTATATAAAACACTAAGTTTTAGTGTTTTAAATATAAAACCTTTCTATTTAAATGAATTTAGTCATCATGRGCTTTTAATTTGAAGAAAAATATCAAAATTGAGAAAATGACATTTTATGCATTTTGGGCTTTGCTTTAAAAAAAATATATTTGTTGAGTTTGGGTTTGGGCTCTCGATGGCCGGCCCCCCTTCCCCTTTTCCCTCCATCAAATCACATATAAATACCATAATTCTTCTATTATTCTTCATTTCTCACCTTTTCAATTTTTGAAACTCCTTCTCTCTCTCCCCCTAAAAACTCAAGAGTCACCTTCTTCATCCTCCAATATTCAGCCGAATTTCTTCATAATCTTCATCATTTTGGCAAGAATTTTGAAGATACTTCATCCATTTCATCCACAAACAAGGTAACAAATTCATTTCTTTCTTTTTCTTGTAAGTTTTGGGAGAAAAACCCACTTTTTATGCATTCCTTATCTTCTATCTTCTAAGTTCCGAAAATATTGAGTTTTAAGGAGAGATTATACACCAAAAACATGTAAAAATGTTTATATGATGGTGGTAATCTATGACCCAAACACTAGAACTCAAAAAGATAGGAAGAAATCATGATTTTATGTGAGTTTGTTTCTTAAAAATCTTATATTTTGGGGCTGACAGATTCTGTGCATGTGCACAAATCGTCTATATATTGTAAATGGCATGTTTAAATGTTATGAGATTTCTTTTAAAAGTTTATTTATTGAGTTGGGGATGTAATCCAATTGGTCTCACTCAAAAACATTGAGTTTTGACTCCCTAAATACTCAAAACATTATATATGTGCATCTGAGAGTTTTTTAGTAGGTAAACCCTACTTTCAAAACTCGATGAAAGAGGATGATTCATCCTTTGAGAGTTAACTATATGGGTTATATCTTGCATGCAAGTGGAATCACATGAAATTATGGAGTTTTGATCTCCCAACATCTAAAACACTATAGGTGTGCAAACTGTGAAACCTCCAGTAGGTAACTCCTACTTTGTATGCTAATATCTCTCTACTTATTTGTTCTTAGTGTATGTTTATTCTTCTAAAATGTTCTTATATGAGTTAGGGTTCGTATGAATCCAGTTTCACTCAAAAATATGAAGTTTTGAGGCATTAAACAATTTATTTAAGTTAAGTGTGCAATCTGTCAACTAATGACAGATGTGTGCATGTAACTTTATGGTACCATATCTTCCTCTTAACTCATCCAAAATGAGTGATTTTTAGTTTGAAAGTTTCGTATAAGTGTTAAGTTCATAATCCAACTTGAATTTCTGCAGAACACTTAGTAGAACTCTTTCAATGAGTGTTTTACTAACATGGTGTAATCTGCCATATCAGTTGTGATAAGTTGTATTGCATAAATTATTTGAATCATTATTACATCTCCAAAATTCATGAAATTTGGTCACGATGACTATAACTCGGTGCTATAACCCATGTAAAAAGATAAGAAATTATCTCATTTTGAAGTCTCTTTATTTTTATCATTTTTAAGTATCATAAGTTTCTGCCCAGCAATGAAATTTTGGGGTTTCTTGATTTTGTAAAATTTTGATCTTCTATTGGATTATAGCATCATTTCCGGTATAAAATAATGCATTAACG
>NW_020201444.1:0-1039 GCF_001531365.2 Cynara cardunculus var. scolymus
AATCATGGTTTTAAAACGTGTCTGATAGAGGAGGTTTTAAAACCACCGACAAATCCATTACAACATAGGGGGAAGTGAGCTAATACTTTCCGAAATTTTGTTCATGTGGTGATTATAATGTTTTGGTTCTGACTTCTGAGAAACTAACTCATGATTTTGTTGCAGATTAAAAATAGAGTCAGAAGCGACAAAGGGATTTGTTATTATACAAATTCCACTTAAAAGATTTGTTTTTGTACGAACGATTGCAGAAGCGACTAATACCGACATTTCACATACATGGTTATTTGACTCTACTGTAAGTACAAATGTTGTAGGCTTTATGACATCTTGAAAGACTTTGATATCTCGAAATTGAATAAATTTTAATGAACTTTTACATCCCGCCGYATTGCGCGGRTACACAACTAGTTTGGCAAAATTTTCTTCTACTAATGAATTAGGATTTTTGATAATGTTCATCATTATATTTCCTTCCTCYTGTACYTGAAAACAGACTCAAAAGTTACGGTTCCGTATAATATATGATTATGTACTTATTTTGAGCTTTTAGATATCATTTTTTGGTTAAATATAATATATAACTGTATATACATATGACTGTTTTATCTTTGGATCGATATATGATTATATGTACTTATTTTGAGCTTTTGCAATATGGTCTTGACAACTTAAAGTTCACRTATTTTTCACAGTTAATGCATATGTGGAGTTCTAGACTTTATTTTTTATAAAKTTCTCTCTTGTTAATGCAAACAGATTCATTGGTTGAGATGAGTTTTCACAAACCCAATTCCAACACTCAATTTGTTGGGGATGAAAACAGGTCTTCTGCAGAGGTAAGTTTGTACATTTCTTAATGGCGACATTTGCTGCTATGCATCATACTTTGTATTATGTTGGCCGTGTTTTATCAGGTATTCCAAGAGAATATAATGTCAATGGTAGTTTTTGAGTTTGAAGTGTGAAGGGATACAACACCGTGATAGCTCATGGAGAAACTTTAAGAACCGAGCATCTTGAGGTTTATCTTTTATTT
>NW_020201444.1:5009-37854 GCF_001531365.2 Cynara cardunculus var. scolymus
TAAAATGAGATGTTTATCCTGTATTTGATTGTGTTTATCTGCAGTTAGTTACACGAATTCAGATATGGGATGAAATCGGATAGGGATGAACGGGTTTAAGAGTTTTTAAGAGTTTTAAGAGTTTTTAAGAGTTTAAGAGTTTTAAGAGTTTTTAAGAGTTTTAGCCAAATGCTTTATAATATAGTATAGATATATATATGATTCACATCATGCCTCCTTGCATGACTACAATTCTTGCATGGGTTACATACGTGTATAGATACATATACATATACATATATATATATATATATATATATTGACCGACATCCACACGAACCATAAGTTATTACTTTTATAACCGTAATGCGGTCACGGTTAGACAACCCGGTGTGACTAGGATTACCATTGTGACTAACGATAGAGGTGATCGGTGACCATTTGCCACCGTTGCCCTATGGAAAACAACCCGGATGATCGAATGACTAGGAGGCAAGAGATTCGAGTGTCTTACCGATTAGTGTCAAACTAGATGCATTGTAGCGAACCTTCGTCTTCTTCTCCGGCGTCCACTAGCTCTCCTTGACGATGAATTTTTTTTTTCTTAAGGTTACCATGCACCATCCTTTTTATACCGTCCGATCGGTGGTTTCGAAGCATTTGAACCATCCCATCATAAATGGTCGGTGGTTACTTTGGTCCCTTGACTTACATAAGCCACCCTGTCACCTACATTTTAACCTTGACAATTACTAATCATAATTTTTTTTCCTTTGGTTATTAAAAACTCCCCCGCTTAACAAACTTTCGTCCTCAAAATTCGGCTTATAAAAATAAATGGGGGTATTTCAACCTCATATTCTTCTCGGGTTCCCAAGTTGCTTCCAGCCCCCTATGATGTTTCTGTTGGACTTTCACGAGAGCAATATCTTTGTTTTCTTAGCTTCCTCATTTTTCTATCGATAATTGCCTCTGGCTCTTCAATATAACTTAATGTCTTGTCCACCTTTATATCCTTAAGAGTTACCTCGGTGCTCTCATCCGCCAAACACTTTCTTAAATTAGATATATGAAACATGTTATGGATGCCTTGAAGTTCTTTAGGTAGTTCCAACTTATAGGCAACCTCGCCTACCTTTTCAGTTATATTGTAAGGACCAATATAACGAGGACTTAGCTTCCCTTGCTTTCGAAAATGAACTCCACGGTGAAATCTTAAGCAAAACTTTGTCCCCAACTTGAAATTCTATCGACTTTCATATTTTATCGGCATAGCTTTTCTGTCTATCTTGTGATACCTTTAACCTTTTCCTTATTTGTTTTATCTTGTTGGTAGTCTGTTGAACTATTTCGGGGCCAACCAATTGTTTTTCAGCCACCTCCTTCCAACATAATGGAGTTCGACACTTTCTCCCATAAAAAGCTTCATATGGTGCGACTTGAATGCTAGCATGATAGCTATTGTTATAGAAAAAATCTATCAATGGAAGATGGCTTTCTCATGAACCCGGAAAATCGATAACACATGCCCACAACATATCTTCTAGGGTTTGAATGGTCCTCTCGCTTTGACCATCTATTTGCGGGTGATAGGATATACTTAGCTTTACTCATGACCCCAACTCTCTTTGAATGCTTTGCCAAAACGTAAAGGTAAATCGACTGTCCCTGTTAGAGACTATTCATAATGGAACACCATGATGAGCCACAATCTCGTCTATATATAGCTTAGCTAGTTTTTTCATCGAGTACGTTTCTTTATTTGGAAAAAAATGTGCAGACTTAGTGTGTCTATCAACGATTACCCATATAGTGTCATAACCCTTTGGTGTTCTTGGGAGTTTTGTCACAATGTCCATTGTGATGTGGTCCTATTTCCACATTGGAATTTCTATGGGTTCTAACTTACCATATGGTCGTTGATGTTCAACTTTGACTTGTAGACATGTCAAACACCTTTCGACATAATGAGCTATATCTTTCTTCATCTCTGGCCACCAGTAAGATTGGCGAAGATCTCGATACATTTTATTGTTACCTAGACGGATATAATACCAAGATTTATGGGCTTCGTTTAACACTTGGTTACGAAAGTTTCCTAAGTGAGGAATCCAAATTCTGCCTTTGTAGCACTTTAACCCCTAATTATTATCATCAATCAACAGAACAAACCCTACCATTCTCTCTCCCTTCAACTTTCCTGTGATAACCGGGTTCTGGTTATTACCCAAGGTAATTATTATGTGAATTAATTATTTATATGGATACATGCTTATATGGGTTAATTGCGTAAGTATATATATATATATATCATGCATGGGATATATGCATAATATGTGAGTATATATATATATATGTGTTACATATATATATATATATATGAATATACATAATATTAATATGTATGCATGAGTATGCATGAGTTATATGTATGTATGATTTTTATATGCATGCATGTGGGGGTGAGTGTGTAGCCGACTTTCCATATAGGGAAAGTATAAATATAAAGATTGAGTTATGAGGCAAGTTTTCTTGCCTCATTTGGAAAGCTTTTTGGGAGAATTAGAGAGAAGTTGTCCGGTGAACTTTTGGCCATACATTCATCTTATTCTTGAATCTGGTGTTGTGCGATTTGGGTTACCTGGACAAAAGAGGTGACCGGATTAAGTTTAAACTGGACACAGTGTTGGTCGGACTGTCTCTAAACCGGACATGTGTTGTCCAATTTAACTATAAACCGGTCAAATATTGTGCGATTTAATAAGTTGACAAGATTTTAATTATGTAAACTGGATAAAAGTTTTAAACGGAGAAGTAGGAATACGACCAAGTATTATCCGGTTTATCTCTTAAACCGGTCAAGGGTTATCCGGGATTGAGCGAAATCGCTCAAAACTCATCCGGATTCAAAGGGAATTCTTCTAAGTGCTTGTCCGGATTTGTAAATCGGACAAATGGCTTGTCCGAATTGTATGTTCGGATAAAGTTAGCTGGGTGATTTTATTTAATAATTTTGAAGTGTTCAGCATTTTAGACATTTATATGATTTAATAATGTCTAGTATTGGATTTTGGGAAATGTTTCTACCAAGCGTGGAGACGTAAGTCTGTTTTGGTATGAAACAATATTTTTGGAAAACATTCCTACCAAGCGTGGTGATGTAAGTCTGTTTTGGTATGGAATTGGATTTTGGGAACTGTTTCTACCAAGCGTGGTGACATTTGTCTGTTTTGGTATGAAACTTGTTTTAAGAAGTAGTTCCCCAGACGTGGTGACTTTTGTCTATTCTGGCTTGGAACTGGGAATGGGTACTTTCAGACGTGGTGACTTTTGTCTGTTCTGAATAGTAGCCCTGTTTTGATGGAGAAATAAGGGTGACATATCAAAGAGAGGTGTACTTGGAATAAAGGAGACATTGTCATATGTGGATGATATTATAACTCTTATTATTATTGCTAATCGGATTTAATAACTTTGAATCATCATTTCTTTGTGACTTGATGAATTAGAGATATTATTTCTATTAGAAATAATAATTTAGATGTTATTGAGAAGGGGAAAATGATTTGTCATAAAGGGTAAGTATTGCCTTAAATCTTTCGGTTGAAATTTACATATGAATGGTCTGATAATTCAAAGAAGCTTCGGTTACAATATTTGTTTCATATTGGGAACATTGGATCTTTAAGCAAATATATGATATTAATAGAACTGAGGTTCTTGAGTTTATCCTATTTTTCATGTCATTCAGGACTACATTATTTGAATGTATTGCAAATATTCTTGAGCAAAGATATTTTATTATATTTTGGTGTTTATCACCCTGTATTTGCAAAGAAGGGATTCACTCACTAGACCTTCTGGTCTAACCCTTATTTTATGTCTTTTAAAATATGCGATGCAGGAACTGCGAGACCCAGGGATAATAAGGGGAAAGGGAAAATGTGATTATTTTTCTAATCTGATATCTACTTTTGGAGGTCTGTATGAGATTGTTTATTTTTGAAGATACATGTTGTATTACATGTGATAGTACAGGATTTTGTTTTGGAATTTTGTATATGTAGATTTTGTACATATAAGACTCCTTGTACTAGTGGGACCTTGTGATGTAAACTATATTTCCATGTAATGAAATATGTATTATATGCAAATGTGGTGTTTGGGGGTGTTACAGAAGTGGTATCAGAGCCTTAGTTTAAGAGATTTAGGTATTCAAAGCATGATGCCTAGACTTAAATTGTCATTTGCATGTTAAGAGTCCTGGGCATAATTAGTATCACTAGGAATAAAATATAATGGGTTAAAGAGGGCAGTATGTAAGGTGAATTTGAATTACAAATGGTCAATGTAATTATGAATTTACAGGTAAGTACCTATACTCGGATACCATATTATATTTGGAAATGTGAATATGTGATATTTAATACTAAAATATCTGCAGATGTCTAGTCGATCACGAAGATCAGTAAGAATTTCCCACTCTGCATCTTAAGAAACGGAGGAATCTCCTGTTAATCCACCAACCTATGCTTCGGGAAGTAGAGGTCGGGGAAGAAGTAGGGGTAGAGGTTGAGGAAGAAGTCAGGCTGAGATTCGTCCTAATCAAGGGGAATCTATTTCTTGAAATGTGCATCAGGAACAGTGGCAGCAACTTGAGTATATAACAAGAGATGTTTTGGCAGAAGAAATGGGGAAATTGAGAGAACTTTGATATCCATTATGGGATTACCAGCCAGAATAGAAACTGAGCGAGTTGGAATTAATCCCCCAGCTCCCTCAACAGGCATCAATAACCGGGGAAGAGATATAAAGATGGTTCTGACATGTAAACCTCCGACATTTTCAGGAGAAAGAGATCCAGTAAAAGCAATGTGTTGGATAAAAAAAATTGAATCAGTATTCAACACTAGTAGATGTTCTAAAGAAGATAAGGTTAGATTTGCAGTATCTATGCTTAAATCTAATGCCCTATATTGGTGGGATGTGGAATCCTCGGCACAACCAAATATACTGCAAACAATGTCTTGGAAAGAATTTGTGAATAAATTCAAAACACAATTCTGTCCTACAACGGCAATAAGACAGATGGAAGAAGATTTTCTTAAGCTAGAACAAGGGAGTAGATCTGTGCGGGAATATACCAAGAAATTTATTGAGTTTTCTCGTTTTGCTGAACATTATGTTTCTTCAGAATCTAGAAAGGTAGAAAGGTACATTTTGGGGATTGAAACCCTCTATCCAGAAGTTCGTGATTGCTATGAACCCTGATACTTTTTCTTTAGCCGTCAATGCTTTCGAAGTTACTGAAGGAAATAAGAATCGGCAAAGTGAAGAAAAAATAATAGAGAAAAGAAAGTGGGAGGGGTCTTCAGTCAGTTTTCGAAGACCCAAGTTTATTAAATCAGATAACCGTGCTCCACAGCCGCCACCTGTTGGGACTTGTCCAAGATGTCAGTAGATGCATCAAGGGAATTGTCCCTCTAAACCAAAGAGATGTTATCATTGTGGGGAGGAAGAACATCTATCAAGGGACTGCACTATACCCAAAAGGTGTTTTCAGTGCAATTCACCTGACCACATCCGACCAAATTGTCCACAACTAAGAGCTCCTCGTTTGACAATGGGAGGAAATGCTCCCAATAATCGTGGAAGGCCTAGTGTACCGAGGGGAGGCCAGAGTGGAGCAAGAGGTAGATCATTCCAAATGACAAATAACGAGGTAGAAGCAAACCCCGATGTGGTAACAAGTACCTTTCTTCTGAATTCTATACGTGCTAAGGTGTTGTTTGATTCTGGTGCAAAATTTTCATTTGTATCACTATCATATGCTCAATCTGCATGCTTGAATTATGTGCTCCTTGATGAAGAATTAGTAGTTGACACTGCTAATAGTCAAGAATCTATTATTAAAGTATTCAATAACTGTATTATTGTTATTGAGGGGTGTGAGTTACTGAATCGACTGTTCCCTATGCCGATGAAAGAGTTTGATGTAGTAGTGGGTATGGATTGGTTGGCAGAGCATCAGGCCAGTATTATTTGTAATAAAAAGATGATCAAAATTACTCTGCCAGATCAAGGAACAATTATTATTTATGGTGATCGTCAGAATCATCATATTAATCTTTTATATGTGATAAAATCCCGAAAGTCAATTCGGAAGGGATGTCAGGGGTGTTTGGCATATGTTATTGATGCAAAGAAAGAAAAAGAAAAACAGGAATTGATTTTGATCGTTAATGAATACCCAAAAGTTTTTCCAGAAGAATTTTCTGGTTTGACGCTAGACAAAGTTATTGATTTTCGAGTTGATCTTATATCTGGGGCAGCACTAGTAGCCAAGGCACCGTATAGATTGGCTCTTTCAGAATTGAGAGATTTAGTTACGCAGTTGAAGGATCTTACTAATAAAGGATTCATTAGACCTAGCACTTCACCTTGAGGTGCTCCGATCTTATTTGTCAAGAAGAAAGATGGATCTATGCGAATGTGTATAGATTATAGTGCATTGAATAAATTAACAATCAAGAACAAGTATCATCTGCCAAGGATTGATGATTTGTTTGATCAACTGGTAGGGGCGAGTTATTTTTCCAAGATTGATTTAAGATCGGGGTATCATCGGTTAAAGGTGATGGAGGAAGACATCGCTACAACAACTTTCCGAACCAGATACAAGCATCATAAATTTTTAGTTATGCTATTCAGCTTAATAATGTGCCCGCAACCTTTATGGATTTGATGAATATGGTATGTAAGGAATATCTTGATAAATTCATTATTGTATTTATTGATGATATACTTATATACTCTAAGACCAAAGAAGAGAATGCAGAGCATCTTCGCCTGATACTGGAAGTGTTGAAAAGAGAAAAGTTGTATGCCAAGTTGTCTAAGTGTGAATTCTGGTTGCGGGAAGTCCAATTCTTGGGTCACGTTATCTTAGAAGCAGGGGTAAAGGTAGATCCAGTAAAAAACAGAAGCAGTTGAAAAGTGGGAAGCTCCAAAGACTCCTTCTGAAGTCCGAAGCTTTTTGGGATTGGCAGGCTACTATCGTAAGTTCATTCAGAACTTTTGTAAGATAGCCGTGCCATTGACCAAATTGACTCTGAAGAATGTCAAATTTCAATAGAAGGAAGAACAACAAGCATCCTTCCAATTGCTAAAAGATCATCTCTGTAGTGCACAGGTGTTAACCCTACAAGATGGATCAAAAGATTTTGTGGTATAGAGTGATGCTTCGAAACTGGGATTGGGATGTGTTCTGATGCAAAGAGGAAAGGTGATTTCTTATGCATCAAGACAAATGAAGGATCATGAGAAGCAGTATCTGACTCATGATATGGAGTTAGCCGCTGTGGTATTTGCTCTGAAAATCTGGAGGCATTATCTTCTGGGGACAAAGTGCCAGATTTATATAGATCATAAAAGTCTACAACATCTGTTCAGCCAGAAAGATTTAAATATGCGACAGCATCAGTGGATTGAACTTGTTAATGATTATAATTGTGAAATCATTTACCACCCAGGAAAAGCCAACGTGGTAGCTAACGCTTTAAGTAGAAAAGAAAGGAGTGGGACTATTAAAACCGTGGCAATGAGAATAAGTTTAGTCCCTAATATTGATAAAGTGATTTTGAGGTGTTATAAGAAGCTATGAAAGAAAACTTTGTCAAGTCAAAAAGGTTGGGTAAGCTGATTTCAACTCTGGAACCAAATGACAAAGGAATTATGTGCTTTCAAGTGCGAATTTGGGTACCAATTTTTGGGGATATCCGAAAATTTATTTTGAATGAAAGCCATAAATCCCGTTATTCTATTCATCCAGGTACCAATAAGATGTATCGAGATCTGAAATCTTTTTATTGGTGGCCCAGATTGAAGAAAGATATAGCTAGATATGTGGAACAATGTTTAACGTGTCTACAGGTAAAAATTGAACATCAAAAGCCATATGGAAGTCTTCAATCTTTGGAGATTCTTGAATGGAAATGGGATCACATTACAATGGATTTCGTCATGAAGTTACCTCGAACTCCCAAGGGATATGACACTATCTGGGTAATTGTGGATCGCCTGTCTAAAGCAGTACATTTTCTACCTATAAGAGAGGGATATTCTCTAAAGAAGCTGGCACAGATTTATATAAAAGAGATTTTAACCAGGCACGAAGTTCCACTATCTATTATCTCAGATAGAGATAGTCGTTTCACTTCAAAGTTTTGGGAGAGTTTGCAGAAAGCACGGGGGTCTGAAATTCGGTTAAGTAGAGCATATCATCCGCAAACTGACGGGCAAAGTGAAAGAACTATCCAGACTCTCAAAGATATGTTAAGAAGCTCTGTCATTGACTTTGAGGGATCATGGGAAGATCATTAGCCACTAATAGAGTTTGCGTAGTACAACAATTATCATTCCAGCATCCAAGCGACACCCTATGAAGTATTTTATGGACACAAATGTCGAACGTCGTTGTGTTGGAACGAAGTAGGAGAGAGGCAGATAACGGGTCCTGAAATTGTTCAAGAAACTTCTGAGAAGATTGAACAGATCCGAGAAAGAATCAAAACAGTACAAGACTGCCAGAAAAGTTATGCCGATAATCGTCGGAAGCCGATTGAGTTTTGTGTAGGAGATTTTGTAATGTTAAAAGTTTTGCCATGGAAGGGTGTCATCAGATTTGGGAAAAAGGGTAAGCTCAGTCCGAGGTATGTTGGACCATTCAGAATATGTAAACGAGTCGGGCAAGTGGCGTACTAGTTAGAGCTACCAGAAGAACTTAGTCTGATTCACAACACTTTCCATGTATCGAATTTGCAAAAGTGTTTAGCTGATCCAAGTCTTGCTGTACCATTACAAGAGGTCAAATTAGACAGTAAATTAAACTTTGTGAAAACACCAGAAGCCGTGATTGACCAAAAGATCAAGGTGTTGAGAAACAAAGAAATCAGTTTGGTTAAAGTACAGTGGAAGTTTCACAAAGGACTAGAGGCAACTTGGGAGTTGGAATAAAAAATGAGAGCAGATTATCCATGGATCTTTAATTAAAGGAATTCCGAGACGAAATTCTTTTGAAGAGGTGGATAATGTGATAACCGGGTCCTGGTTATTACCCAAGGTAATTATTATGTGAATTAATTATATGTATGGATACATGCTTATATGGGTTAATTGCGTAAGTATGAATATATCATGCATGTGATATATGCATAATATGTGAGTATATATATAGATATGTGTTATATATATATATATATATATATGAATATACATAATATTAATATGTATGCATGAGTGTGCATGAGTTATATGTATGTATGATTTTTATGTGCATGCATATAGGGGTGAGTGTGTAGCCTACATTCCATGTAGGGAAAGTATAAATATAAAGGTTGAGTTATGAGGCAAGTTTTCTTGCCTCATTTGGAGAGCTTTTGGGAGAATTAGAGAGAAGTTGTCCAGTGAACTTTTGGCCATACATTCATCTTCTTAAAAAATCTGAGTTTTTGCATAAGAGGTGAGTGATTTCTAAAATACTCTTTTAAAAGCTTTGGTTACTATTTTAGAAAGATTTGCTTATTATTCTTAAATCTAGTATTGTGCGATTTGGGTTACCCGGACAAAAGAGGTGACCGGATTAAGTTTAAATCAAACACAGTGTTGGCCGGACTGTCTCTAAACCGGACATGTGTTGTCCAATTTAACTATAAACCGGTCAAATATTGTGCGATTTAATAAGTTGACAAGATTTTAATTTTGTAAACCGGATAAAAGTTTTAAACGGAGAAGTATGAATACGACCAAGTATTATCCGGTTTATCTCTTAAACCGGTCAAGGGTTATCTGGGTTGGAGCAAAATCGCTCAAAAGTCCTCCAGATTCAAAGGGAATTCTTCTAAGTGCTTGTCCGGATTTGTAAATCGGACAAATGGCTTGTCCGGATTGTATGTCCGGATAAAGTTATCTGGGTGATTTTATTTGATAATTTTGAAGTGTTGAGCATTTTAGACATTTATATGATTTAATAATGTTAGTATTGGATTTTGGGAAATGTTTCTACCAAGCATGGTGACGTAAGTCTGTTTTGGTATGAAACAATATTTTTGGAAAACATTCCTACCAAGCGTGGTGACGTAAGTCTATTTTGGTATGGAATTGGATTTTGGGAACTGTTTCTACCAAGCGTGGTGACATTTGTCTGTTTTGGTATGAAACTTGTTTTAAGAAGTAGTTCCCCCAGACGTAGTGAATTTTGTCTGTTCTGGCTTGGAACTGGGAATGGGTACTTTCAGACGTGGTGATTTTTGTCTGTTCTGAATAGTAGCCTTATTTTGATGGAGGAATAAGGGTGGCATATCAAGGAGAGGTGTACTTGGAATAAGGGAGACATTGTTATATGTGGATGATATTATTAATTTTATTATTATTGCTAATCGGGTTTAATAACTTTGAATCATCATTTCTTTGTGACATGATGAATTGGAGATATTATTCCTATTAGAAATAATAATTTAGATGTTATTGAGAAGGGGAATATGATTTGTCATAAAGGGTAAGTATTGCCATAAATCTTTCCGTTGAAATTTACAAAGGAATGGTCTGATAATTCAAAGAAGCTTCGGTTACAATATTTGTTTTATATTGGGAACGTTGGATCAATAAGCAGATATATTTTATTAATAGAACTGAGGTTCTTGAGTTTATCCTATTATTCATGTCATTGAGGACTGCATTATTTGATTGTATTGCAAATATTTTATTATATTTTGGTGTTTATCACCCTGCATTTGCAAAGAAGGGATTCACTCACTAGATCTTCTGGTCTAACCCTCATTTTCTGTCTTTAAAATATACGGTGCAGGAACTGCGAGGCCCAGGGATAATAAGGGGAAATGGAAAATGTAATTATTTTCCTAATCTGATATCTGCTTTTGGAGATCTGTATTAGATTCTTTTTTTTGAAGATACATGTTGTATTACATGTGATCGTATAGGATTTTGTTTTGGAATTTTGTATATGTAGATTTTGTACATATAAGACTCCTTGTACTAATGGGACCTTGTGATGTAAACTATATTTCCATGTAATGAAATATGTGTTATATGAAAATGTGGTGTTTGGGGGTGTTAGATTTCCCTCTACTAAAGCTTCTTATTGAATGTTCTTGAGTTCATCAGTCCAACTAGAAGTGACCTCCATTTGCTTTGCTTTAATCCTCACCCGATCGCTCCTTTCTTTGCTACTTAATGCGTCAGCCACCACATTTGCCTTCCCAGAATGATATAAAATTTCACAGTCATAGTCCTTCAGTAACTCCATCCACCTTTGTTGTCTCATGTTCAAGTGCTTCTGATCAAACAAGTATTTTAGACTCTTGTGATTAGTATAAATTTGGCACTTCACCCATATAAGTAGTGCTTCCAAATCTTCAACGCAAACACCACAGCTGCCAACTCTAAGTCATGAGTTGGATATTGCTTCTCATGTTCTTTCAATTGACGTGAGGCATACTTTCCCTTGTTGCATTAGCACACAACCAAATCCTAGTTTGGAAACATCACTATAAACTACAAACCCTTTAGTTCCTTCTAATAAGTTCAATATCGGTGCAGTGCTCAACTTTTCCTTCAAGACTCTAACTGCCTCTTCTTGAGATGATTTCCAATCAAATTTCACACCTTTCTTTGTTAGTGATGTCAACGATGTCGCTATTCGTGAAAAGTCCTGAATAAACCTTTGGTAATTACCAGCTAATCTTAAGAAGCTTTGTATCTTAGAAGGGGACCTTGGTGGCTCCCATTTCTTTATAGCGTCTACCTTGGTTGGATCTACTTTTATTCCTTCTTGGGTCACCACATGCACTAGAAATTGAACTTCTCGGAGCCAGAACTCACACTTCGAAAACTTCGCGTATAATTTTTCCTGTTTCATCAACCTCAAAATCGTGCGAAGATGTTCCTCATGCTCATTCTCGGTGCAAGAATAAATTAAAATATCATCTATGAAAATAATGACAAACTTATCTAGGTAGGGTTTGCATACTCTATTCATTAGATCCATGAAAGCTGTAGGTGCATTTGTCAACCCAAATGACATTACCAGGAATTCATAATGCCCATACCTAGTCCTAAAAGCTGTCTTAGGCACATCCTCCTCCTGGACCTTTAGCTGATGATAACCCGACCGTAGGTTGATATTTGAGAAATAACTGGCACCCTAAAGTTGATCGAAAAGATTATCAATCCTTGAAAGAGGGTACCTATTCCTTATAGTTACTTTGTTAAGCTTGCGGTAGTCGATGCACATCCATATTGTGTCATTCTTCTTCTTAACGAATAACACCGTAGCTCCCTAGGGCGAGGTGCTAGGGCGTATAAAACCCTTGTCTAACAACTCCTACAATTGAGTCATCAGTTCCTTCATTTTTTATGGTGCAAGACGATAGGGTGTTTGAGGTACAGGTGCAGCTCCAGGTACAAGATTAATCTGAAACTCTACCTGTCTCTCAGGTGGTAGACTTGTCAGGTCATTCGGAAAGACTTCAAGAAACTCCGTTACAACAACAATGTCTTTCCATACTCTTTTTCTCTTTCTTAGAATCTATCACATATGCCAAATAACTTTGACATCCCTTGCTTACACACCACCTTGCTTTAACCAAAGAGATCATGCTAGATTTCCTATTTCTTCTATGTCCATAAATTACTATGGTTCCACTATCAGGTAATCCAATCTGAATTATCTTTTTGTTACATATAATTCTTGTCTGGTTTTCAGCTAACCAGTCCATTCCAATTATTATATCAAATTCCCCGAGGGTTATAGGGTTTTTTTCAATGGAATCGAACAACCGTCTATCTGAATATTTCAATCATCATACTCCTCTGTAATTATCACCCTATTATCATCGGCAGTTTCTACCTCTAAGGTTAAACTTAAAGGCTTCGGTATTCTATGAAGGTAATCACATAAAGTAGTAGACACAAAAGAAGGGTTTGTGCCAGAATCAAAGAGTACTCTAGCAGGTACAAAGTTGACCAGAAAGGTACTTGTCACCATATCCGGTGTCTCCTCGGCCTCTATTGCTGTCATGTGGAAGACTCTTACTTTTGACTTAGTTACTTTAGGTTGCTTTTCCTCTCCTTTTCCATTTCGACTTCCACCTTGACCTGTAGCATACTCATTCTTTTGTTGAGGGCAATTTGCTTGTATATGGTTGGGTGACATTCAAATGAAATACAGTCGTTCCCTTTGCTCAACTTTGCAATCCTGAGACAAATGTTCTGGCCTCCCACATTGGTAACACAACCTCGGCTTAACCATGCATTCTCCTTTATGCGCATAGTTGCATTTAGGACATGGTTTAGCAACTTTCCCTTCCCATGTCTTTTTTTCTGAACCTAAAAACTTTGGCTTTCTGACTTCATTGTTTGAACCTTCCCATTTTCTTTTTATTTGGCCCCGCTCAGCATCTTGACAATTCATCTCTTTCTCTCAAATTTCTGTTGCATTTATTGCCTCCAGAAATGTGGTTGGACTCATAATGAGAACAAATTCCCGAATAGATTCTTTTAGTCCCCAAGTGTACCGCTCTACCCGTCTTTCCTCAGTCGAAACATAGTGCTCGGTAAACCTTGCTTTTGCTGTAAAACTTGTCGTATACTCCCAGACTGTCATGGTTCCTTGTTCCAACTTTAAAAATTCCTCTTCTAGTTGCTTTATCGCATTTCGAGGACAAAATTTCTCATTAAATAATACCTTAAACTCACCCCCAGGTCATTCTTGCCACTGCCTCTTCGCCCCATAAGTTAGTAACTATTTCCCACCAGAAAAGGGCTTCTGATTTTAGCATGGATGTGGCATATGTCACCTTATCTTCTTCTGCACACTTACTGATTTTAAAAATCACTTCTCTCTCTTTTCTCCACCTCATAGCTGCCATTGGGTTAGGGTCACCTTGAAAGGGTTGGGGCTACATGCTAGAAATGTCTTATAATTACAACCTTTTTGTCCCGAACCCGTGTTGACAAGATTACTTGTTATTGACCTCTCATGCCGGTTTTCCCTATTTTTTGAATCACTTATATATCCTATTCTATTGCTTATGACCCTATCCTCCTGATTTCTCAACTCCACCTCTCGCACCTGAGCTAAAACTGCAGGCAAGGTAGCTTGCAAGTCTTTTGTCACCTTCTGAGCGATGATGTCCACAGGGGTGACGGTGGTTATCTGCATACGTCCTCGTCCCCTACCTCGACCTCTTTCAGATGCAGAGCTTTCTTGCACAGAGGGCTCAGGTTCATTGGGTGTCACTTGATTCCTACCTCGCCCCCTTCCTCTTCCCCAACCTCGTCCCCGTGTGCTAGCGGTTCTTGCGGCCACAACCGATGGTGGTCGGGTCTCTTGTACAATAAGGGTAGCCCCTATAGGTGGTGGCTCTACTACATCCGGTGTAACCGATGCTGTCCTTCCTGACCGACGCGACATCATTGTTGTGTGCGTTAAACATTTACATTTAAAAGCATAATTACATTTATTCATAACCTCATCATCTAACATTCACTCAATAAGACTAAACACCAAAATGATATAATGCTTTCAACAGATAAGTCAATACATAAGTCTTGTTTATTACGCCAAATCGGGAAATACAGAAACCAAAATAAACCAAGCTCAAGCCCGGTTAATATCCAAAAATATCCTAAGAAAACAAAAGTACTTAATGCAAGACTATGTTTCTTCCTCACCTTCTCACTCAAGGCATGTTCGTGGGGTAGTTAATGATCTTCACAAATTTCTCATAAGTGTTATCCGGACGGTACTTCTAGATAAATCCCATGTTCGGCCCATGATGGTATAGGTGTGTGTTTGGATCGAATTTTAGTGATAAATTGTATTGGTCTTCAAAGGTTAATAATTGTATTTTAATTAGTTTGACTTTGTATGTCATAGTTGACTTTGACTAGAGCTTACAATGTTTGACTTTATAAATAGGTTTGTCTTCTAGTGAATAGAGTGTATGGAGCTCAAATGTAATATACGTAAAACATTGAGAGATATATAGAAGTTTGACCTGTTGACTTTTCCTCTGAAGTGTTCTTGATGTTCTTGATGAAGTTTACCATTGTTCATATGAAATATTGAAGATTGATCGTATTGTGGGACTCACATTGGTATCAGAGCCAAATGCAGTTAAATCAAGTGAAGAAAATCTCAATTTTGAAGAAATTTTCTTGAATTTATCTACTGTTCATATTCATCATCAAAAGTGTTCTTCATTTTTCAAGACATTGATTCGTAAATCCTTCAAATTTTCATGTTTTGATGTTAAAATGATGATCAGTGTGTGCGTAATTGTTTAGTGAATCTTTATTATTCACAAACTTTTGTGATTTGATCGATCATTTTTGAGATTTGCTCAAATTAGTGATTTTAAATAGGTTTTGTGTTCTTGAAAAAGTTCTAAAAAATTCAGGTTCTGATTCAAATTTTTGTGAAAAGATGGTGTTTTTGTGTTTTTGACATTGTTTGATAGGATTCTATGTTTATCTCGCACAAGACCTACCCAAATTTTATGCCTAAATTTCTCATTGACTTGGCCAAATTCTTGGTTTCATCTCACAAAGACTTAGCCAGATTTTAGGACTTAGTCTATTTTCTTGATGTTTAAATTGTTCAAAGGCCTTACCGGATTTGGTTTAAATCGTTCACAAGGTTCAGCCAGATTTATGCTACATCGCACAACACTTGGTCATTTTTCATATCTAATGCGGACACAAGCCTAGCCGATTTAGGCATTCATCGCTCAAGTAAGCATCCGATTTAAGTGTTTCTCGGACAACATTTTATCCTAGATCAAGTAATCCTTGGACACAAGTGTATCCAGATTTGGTGTTTACCGATCACAAGCATAGTCGGATTAGGACTTCCTCGCTCACGTGCTTACCCAAGATCATCACTTGGTCGCGATCTCTTTTTTTCGCATCCTTACCCGGACACTGCCTTGTCCGGATTTCATTTTCCTCGGCCAAGCGATCTTCAATCCTCGATAATCACCTTGTCCGGATTGCTTGCTTCCTTGGCCAACGACCTGAGTTAGCGATGGCAACGGGGCGGGGATGGGGCGGGGTTTGCAATCCTCGGCCCCGGCCTCGGTCCCGGCCCCGGTCCCGGCGGGTACTGGGATTTACTTTTCGGCCCTGGTCAAATTTCGGTCTATCCCCGGTCAACACCCGGTCAACCCCTGGTCGACACCTAAGTTTTAAAGATCCTTGATTTTCCTAAATCATCTTGGTATATGAAGATCCTTGATTTTCCTAAATCTTTGTGAAATTGGTAAAAATGTTGGAAATATGCAAATGTTACTTATCTACTCTTGTTGTCTAGTTGTGAACCCCCTACATTCTTTCAACTTGTCTGTGGTGAGGGATAAGGGATTTGGAGGATGTGAGTGTGTGGTTTTTTTCTGTTTAGGGGGAGGGATAAGTGTTGAAGATAATGAAGACAATGATCAATTTCTGTTTTGGCAATTTGAAATATCATAGAAGCTTATCAAATAGATGGGCCATGTGGAAATGACTTCTCCCTTAACAGGTTCCTTTTTCTGGAATCGACCGAGGGGTGAAGAAGGATTTGAACACATGATCCCAAAGGTTAAAGGGTTCTTTTCTAACATAAAGTTCATTTAGCAGCAGCTACAAGGCCCTTCATAGCATCATATATGTATATACGTATATATATGATCTTTCCCTTTAAGAAAAAGCTTAAGTGATTTACCCGATAAGACCCGGTAAAATTAAAATTAATAAGTCGTGGGTTGTGTTCACTGCTGCAAATCAATGAAGAAGACGATTGGGTTTGAGTGTTACTGTTTCAGAGTTTGAGTGTTGCCGTGTTGGTCGATTACTCCTTGATTGAGTCGTGGGTTGTGACGAGGACGAGCCGGCCGACGAGGGTTGTGGGTCTTGTGGACCTGTGGTGTGTGCGGTGAGCCGACGACAACAAGGGTTATGACTTGTGAGCCGACGTTCGGGACTGCTGTGTGATTGAGATTTGGGAAGAGATGAACCGTGACTTCGTGAGCGTGAGAGTGAGTGCGTGACTGCCCAACTGTCCAAGCCCCAAAGCCAAAGCCCAAATATGAAATAAGTCAAATAGTCAATATTGAATATACCGGGTACAGGGCGAGTCAGGGGATACAATACCCGCCCCCGGCCCCAACCCCGGTTTGCCTCTACCGGGGATCCCCAGCCCTGGTACCTGTTTTAGCGGGGAATCCCCGTCTCCGTCCCCTTCCGGGTCGGGTGAACCGTGTTCCCCATTGGGTCGGGCCAAATCACCATCCCTAACCTAAGTTTTTTGTGCATCCTCGTATCCGGACTAGCCTTGACCTCGGATATAGCCTTGTCCGATTTAGCCTTTCCCGTGCATTTGCTTCACCCGGATTCAATAATCGTTCAACTGTCTTAGCCATAATTCAACCCTGTCTCGATTTGTCTTAATACTTACCCATTTTTCAACCTTTGTCCGATTTTGGTTCAATATTTTGCCAAAACTTGATTTTTTTTAAATCAATCTTATTTATATTTCATTTTCTCAAATTTATCAGTTTTATCTGGTTTTCACAAATTTTATTCTATTTTCATCAAAGTTTCTGATTTTTGAGAGCTGATTTCTGATTTTGTGAGCTGTTTTAACAGTGTTGAACAGTTTTTGACTGTTTTTAACAGTTTTTGACTGTTTTCACTGATTTTAACTATTTTAACTGATTTTTTTATATCTGAATAGTTTTTGAGACTTTCTGAGAATTTTTTGATTTTAGTGATTTCAAGTTGTGATTTTTGTGACTGATTTTCATATCATGCATAGATTCTTTGATCAATCGTTAATTTTTTATATGACAGCTGTTTACGAGAGAGAATATATAGAGCTCAAAGAGAAGTTTGATAAATTGACCTTAGAAAATAAAAAGAACATTTCTTGGGCTATTCGTCTATCTGATTACAATGAAAGAAAGGAGGAAGAGAAGAAAGTTTTTAAAGAAAAGTTGAATGAATTCAAGAATAATGCGTTTCATTTACAAGAAAGTGCAAGACTGAACAAACAAATTGAAGAACTAATTGCGAAATTACATTCTGCAAAAATAGATTCAGCTGAAGAATTAAAAGTTTGGAGTAAATCAAATAAAGATCTACTTAATAGACTCCAAGAGGTCCAAAATGAATTGAATACTGAGGGGAACAGAAATATCTCAATAGAATGGCAGAACCGACAGATCTAACTATGAGGACAACCATATCTGAGTGAGCTTAAACTCAAAAAGGGTTTGTGTGTAGAGCTTAAAATGAGAAACAGAGGGGTAGTTGTTGTGAGCCAAAAGAATTGATGAGAGTTGTGTCAGGATTAAAAGAATAAACAAAATCCTATTCTAAACCTCTAAATTCCAGGCATACCACGTAATCTATTAGTTCTCGATTCTTTGGAGACTAATATTGAAAAAGGCAAAGCTCAGGCCAATTCTTGTCACAACCCCACCAGCTACTCATTTATCTTTTAAAAGATAAGTGTTTCAATAACACTTGGGGCACGCAGCTCACAATCTATCATTTTCACGTTCGGAGAAAGTTGATATTGAAAAGCAAGGATATATATCCTCCATCAAGTCTTTTTGATCACGAATTGAGTGAGATAAATTTGTGTAGTTCACACAATTTATGTTTTTAGCCTAAACAGAAGAATATGTTGCTTTATTTTTATACACTACACATATTTTGCAAATTTATATGTTATTTTGCCGTACCATTCATAGATATACTTTTATTAAGCTATCGATGATTGAATGGAAGTCCTGGTGAGATGAACCTCAAAAAGTCTCATATATGAACTACATTCGTTGTACTGAATATATTTGTTATATTCACAGGCCAATCTTTTATAAGATTGAAAACAATTACATAAGTTGAAATTGGTTACTTTCTCATCCTTTAATCTGAGAAGATTATACAAGTGGATTTGAAAAGATCTGCTTACAATTTTATGAATCGATGGCATTCGCTGAAAATTTCATTTATTCTGATGTATGATGCTAATGATTCTCATTTCATCATAAGGGGGAGTATGATATAATGAATGAAATGATCAATTCTGAATGATATAAGGGGAGTTTAATATAAAGATTGGGAATCGGCAAAAGACTCGTTACCGGCAAAAGACTTAAAGGAGTGTGAATGTGATGACTGAAGATTATGACTAAAGATTATTCTTGTGCTACATTGTTTGAAGAGAAATAGAATGTGAAGATCATCTTTACAAGTAACTGAAAGAGATTTCTCAATGAGGAGAATGTTAATTTTGAGAAGAATTTTTGTGAATTTTATTTGAAGAAATTCTTCGATGGGGAGAATGTTAGTATTGGTTTATCTGAAAAAATTCTTTGAAGATAATATTCTGAAGATTATCTTTGAAGACTGTTGCTGTTATTGTTCTTCATTGTAAAAAGAGAAGATCGTTTCTGTTCTACGTTCGAGGCGGAGAATGCTGGAAGATTTTCTCAACAGAAGATTATCTCAAGATCATAAATCTGAGATTGTTAGAAGATTGTTTTGAAGATTTGAAGAAGTCATAAAGAGCTTAAAGCATCAAAGTTCAAAAGAGATTCAAAGCGTGCAAATTCTTTCAAGCCTGAATACAAAGGGGGAGTATGTTAGGATTGAATTTTAGTGATAAATTGTATTCGTCTTGAAAGGTTAATAATTGTATTTTAGTTAGTTTGACTTTGTATGTCATAGTTGACTTTGACTAGAGCTTACAATGTTTGACCTATAAATAGGTTTCTCTTCTAGTGAATAGAGTGTAGGGAGCTCAATTGTAATATACGTAAAACATTGAGACATATATAGAAGTTTGACCTAGTTGACTTTTCCTTTCAAGTACTCTTGATGTTCTTGATGAAGTTTGCCATTGTTCCTATTGAATATTGAAGATTGATCGTATTGTGGGACTCACAGTGTGCCCAGCTGGAAAAATACTCCTTGATCAAACTTGCAAATTTCAAGGCAACTCCATGATAATAAGGAGTTCGGTCTACCAATCACACTTTCCAATACCGGGCGGCAATCCTCCTTTCCCACTCTAACTGCACACACTTCCACGCCATGTTGTGGTTGTTCTCCCAAAGTTCATCATTTTGTTTCAACACCTTGTTTAACTCCCTTCTTAAATAAACATGTTCCATTTGCAAGTTGTTCAACCACAATTCCACTTTGGCCTTTTTTCGCTTGAATCTTAGACAATTCTTTTCTCGGTTCAACATTCTCACCATGCAAATTCGTTATATTCTCTTCTAAGTCCTCACGAGTAGGCATGCGTAGGGTGTACTCCTCATAAAGTTCCTCTATTGGATCGTAGAAAGAATCCTCTATAGGTATGGGTTGAGATGACTCAACCCTTGAAACACTCACGTGACCCCTAGAACTGTTCCTCAACCTCCTAGAGTGTCTGCTACTATGGCTAGAGCTCGTACGGTCACGTTCCCCGATTCCACCCCTTGGTCCTAGTCTAGCTACCGCACTACTTCCGGCCCTACCTCCTCGATGACCAATGCTCCTAGTCTGCTTGGTAGAAACCATGTTCCTACAAAACTATAGTAAATAATCTATCACCTTCCAACACACTTTCAAAACTTAAAAGCGAATTAAACCAACTATAACAACATTAAAACATGTAACATTTTCCCTATTTCTAACTTCTATTCTCCAACTCAGTTTATGCTTAGGCTAAAACTAATAACCTATTTATCTTAAACTAAGGCTCTGATACTACTTGTAAAGACCCAAAATTTTTTTCTCTTAATATAATAAATGTCCATGTATAAATAAGCCAAAAGGTCTAAATAGTTCAACGCAACGCAATTTTTTTAAACTTAAAGGAAGATTTGTCATGGTCATATCAAAGTCTTAGATAGTCTCTACGCCAAGCCTTTATTCCGCGATAGCCGGTTCTAAACTTTCTCCTTTCCCTTGCTACTATTCCCGAGTGTGAGACGACCTGGTTGCATAATAGTTTTGAAAGGAGTTGGGTGAGCCAAGCGCCGAGTGAATTAACGGTTTTAATGCATTCACCACGTCAAAAATAGATTTCACAAAGCGTCATAGTTTATCATGCATACAGTTTAGAGAACATACTTCACAATGCTAATGGCGTTATGGAGATGACTACCTCACACAACATTACCTAGCAAATTCACACAGCATGCCCGCACTTACTGCTTAGACAAGCTTAGAAAGCATGCTCGTGTTTACGAATCATACCGTAGTACACCTCTATTGCCACACAACATATTTTATAAAATAAAGCATGTTCTACGCATACATGATATTCAAATATATCAAGAAAGTTCCAGGAAAGCTTACATAGAAATGTATATAAAATGTGCAACCATTTTTAGGAAAGTCACGTATAACTCACCATACAAGTCATTGCCTTAACCGATCCTCGAAGTGGCTAGCACCTCCCTACAAATCCAAGACCGCACTTAAATCTACGGTAAAATACGATATCCTTAGAAAGTGATCCCCCTCGACAACAATTATTATTATTATTATTTTTAACGATTCAATAATTGACATTTGGTTATGACTTGCTATATATCTATACTACATTAATAACCATTTACACCAAAGTCTGAAGTACAAGCCTTTAAGCACAACTTACAACCATTTTATGAAACAATTTCAAGAATCTCTTAATTGCAACTCAAAAAGCATGATGTACACTTTTTTTATGCATTGACTATAACTACAAGTTTGACCTGTACATCCTCTCTGCACC
This sequence comes from Cynara cardunculus var. scolymus, assembly GCF_001531365.2. Taxonomy (NCBI): domain Eukaryota; kingdom Viridiplantae; phylum Streptophyta; class Magnoliopsida; order Asterales; family Asteraceae; genus Cynara; species Cynara cardunculus. The sequence continues at coordinate 26,821 of NW_020201444.1, forward strand.
ATATTTTCTCCCTTTTTAAGCAAAACTCATCATGTCCTTCTTGTGAAGAAATATATATATATATAGAGAGAGAGAACCACTGATATGGGGAGAGGAAGAATGGAGCTGAAGAGAATAGAGAACAAAATCAACAGACAAGTCACTTTTTGCACTTTCCATGGTGGTTCTCTTGGCCATGGCTGGCTATTCAAGTAAGATCCCTTTGTTTCTTGCTTTTTCCTCAAAAGGGTTTTTCATTTTAGGTTTGGTTCTCAAATGGGTTTCTCTTATATTTCTTTTTTCACCTTCTAATCGACATTTTTTATGTGGGTTTTTCAACAGGTGCAGATTATTGTGTATGCAACTTTGGATTAAATGATGCAGTTTAAAAAAAAACATAGATTATGCTTGTGGAAATGGTGCAGATTGTACTCAAATCCTTCAAAATGATGTTTGGTATAATCCTAATACAATTAAAGATCACTGCAATTATGCTGTCAATAGCTATTATCAAAGGAAAAGCCAAGGTCCAAGGACATATGTGTTCTCAAAAACAGCTAACATACCCCAACAACCCCACCTGGCAAGTCTTTCTTGATCTTAAATCCATTTTCTGGAAGAAAAAAAGGAACCAAGACTTGTAAACCAAAAGTCCCCAATTTTGGGTGAATCAAAATAATAACACCAAATCCATAGAAAAAGAAGTTCTTTCATACTTGACAACAGATACATTGAGATTAGTGATACAAATGTTGAGATCGAAAAAAGAAGTAGAGAAGAGAACAATTCCTTTGATATCCAAAAAACAGAAAGTCGGTCAAATCAAGCGTTTGCAAGATAGTGCTTTTAGATAAAAATAAAGGGAACTTTACCAAGTTCGAAGAAGAAAAGAAGGAACATGGCGATGGAAGAGATGAGGGTAATGACACCATCGGATAGCGTACGGCTGTAGAAATCCTCATTGATTTTAGAGTACGCGTCCAAATTTTGAACTTCATTGAAAACCATCTCCATAATTCGCCAGCACACAAACCTAGAAAAACAGTAATATTAAAATTCAGATGCTCTTCTCTGGAAATCAAAACAAAAATTCCTTCCTCCTTTAGGGTACGCATCTTAGAATTGTAAACCAAAAAGTCCCCAATTTGGGGTGAATCAAAATAATAACACCAAATCCATATAAAACCATGCAATAAGGGCTTGTACCTTGTGCAGTAATAGAAATTTTACACTAACTTCACACACACAAGTTTTCTTTTTGGGCTAATTTTTTTTTCTAGAGCAATAATCTCAAAATCCAGAGAGATATTCTATATTCTATAATGGCTTGTACATTATGCAATGAATTTTGTACATTGTAGTCTTGTCAATTTCAAAACAATGGGGCTAGCCTTTTTGTTTTTGATCCATCCTTTTTCTCTAGCTTTATTGTTGTTTTTTCTTGTTGATATACAGGTGCGATTTTTGCTTGTTATGCTGGGAATCCAAGGTGTGTTTTCTAACCCTCTGTCTTCATTATTTATCTTCCATTTTTACCATCTTCATAAATAGATCTTGCCCTTTTTTTTACCATTTTTATATTGAATTTCTTAATTTCTCATCATTTTTGAAATTAAGGTTTTATGAGTATGTTTCTTTATGCAATATGCATAAAGAAAGATCTTAATTTTACTATTTTCGTGTGTTTAAATTTGTTTTTTTCTCAACTAAAAAGGTTAAAGAAATAAAGAAAGGATACTTTTTGATTGATCTAAGATTTATTTATAGAAGGGTGTGATTTCAGATTCCAAGAAGCTCATCTTTCTTGGTGCGACACATCTTTCTAGAGCATGCCTAATCCATTGCATCTTCAAGTACAATTTTACTTTATCTTCAAGCTAACATGTGGGTATTCAGAATGCCAGGTTTTGCAGTAGCATCATTGATGAGTTAAATCAGTTGACCACACCAAAAAGTAGTTTTTATACTTCCACTCAAGTCCAAAAGACCAAACCATTTTTTATAACCATTTTCTTTGGGAGAATCAGATGACATTTCCATATTAAGTTGATTCTACTTCAATCACCATTCTTCCAAATACCAATGATTGTATATTATTTACCAATGATTGTATTTCTTTGTTCAATCAAGAATCTCAAGTTTTGTATGAGTTATGAGTATATGGGTCTAGAAACCCAATACATGTACAATTATTTTTCCATTCGATCTTGCTAATACATCGTATTAACCTTCAACTTTATATATTAGTTGACTTGTAAAATAACCACATAAACTCATGATTCAAGGCTAAACTAATGTTTAAGAATTGTGGTTCACCCGCACTGCAAGGGTACACCACCAGTATGTATGTATATATATATATATATATATATAGAGAGAGAGAGAGAGAGGAGCGATCAAATAAAAACCATCCAATTTGTACAAACTGTGCAAACCACAATCATCTGTCAATTTCATTGTTTAATCTTATGAAATGTTTTCATGAAATTGTTTAATCTTGTAAAATTGTTTCATATAATACTTTTTTTTGATGAAGTTGTTTTATATATGGTTATGAAATTGTTTCATATAATACTTAATGAAATTTTAATGAAAATGTTTCATGTATTTCTCTAAAATTAAAATAATGAAGATGATAATATCCATGATTAACACCCGCTACAAAAAATATGTTTGAGTGAAACAAGCGGTGTTGACAGCTTCAACCCAAAAATTGGTAGGGAGATGGGACTCGCTGAGCATTGATCGAGCAGCCTCAATGATTGTTCGATTTCTTCTTTCAGCGGCCCTATTTTGCTGAGGAGTTCTCACTGAAGAAAAGTTGTGAGAAATTCCCTTGTCCTCAAAAAAGTTATCCATAGTACTGTTTTTGAATTCAATACCATGGTCACTTCTAATAAATCGTACTTTAATGTTGTTAAGCACTTCTATTTTCTTGATGAACGATATGATGTCTTCAGGTGCTTCATTTTTGGATTTGAGAAAGAAGACCTATGTGTACATGAAATACTCATCAACAATGACGAGTGTATACTTCTTTCTAGCAATAGATTGCACATTAACAGGACCAAAGAGATCCATGGGCAGTAGTTGAAGAGGAGATGTCATTAAAGAGATTTTCTTTGACTTGAACCTAGATCTTGTTTGTTTTCCTTTCTCACAAGCTGAGCAAAGAGATTCCTTTGCAAAGGAGTGTTGAGGAAGACTAGTGACAACAAGATCATTTCTAGACAACTCACTGAGTGTCTTCAAGTTAAGGTGAGAAAGTCGTTTGTGCCACAACAATTGATGTCTAACGAGACTTTAGAAAAGAAACAACTATTCTCAGTGTTAGAAAAATCCATATTGATGATATAGACATTCTCTAAATGAGAACCAGTCAAGGCAACGTTATAATCTTTGTCATAGACATAGCATGAACTCTTGGAGAATTTCATAGTCTAGTATTTGTCACACAGCTGACTATTGCTTAGGAAGTTATGCTTCAGTCCTTCAACATATGCAACACGCCTGATTGTCGTTGTGCCATTGGTTAATATACCAAAACCTCTGGTATATCCTTTTCCATTACCTCCAAAGGTTACGAAAGGTCCTCTTTCTTCCTTGTAGTTAATGAGCAGGGATTTGTCTCCGGTCATGTGCCTTGAGCATACACTATCTAGATACCATATGCCTTTGACTTACTGCACAAGGGAGAAATTTAAAAATGCTTTTGGTACCTATCTATTTGGGTCCAACAATGTTAGAGGCTTCATCTACTGAGGCTAAAGAACCAACATCAACAGACGGCTTCACTGAACCTAGAGAGGTTTTAGTGGAAATGGGAACAACCTCTGACGCTAGAGAGATAGAGGCAGTAGGTGTCTTCACTGCGCCTGATGAAGAGGCTTTAGTAGAGGGAACTACAACATTTGATACTAAAGGCTTAGCATCAGTAGTTGTCTTCACTGAGCTTGAAGAAGAGGCCCCAGTGGTTTTCTTCACCTTGGTTTCTTTAATAGACTTAGTGGTTGATTTCACTTTGGTTGATTTCTCAGCCTTAGCTATTTTCTTTCCCTTGGTTGGTGGACTAGCCTTGGTGGCAGAAGGAAACTTACTAGCAATGTGTGTAGTTTCATCACAGTGTTTACACTTTCTATAGCTGAAGGTAGCTTTAGAGCTAGGAAAGTAGCAGATTTGAAGAGGGACCAGCTCCAAGGATTCCCTTGTCATTAGTTCTAAGAGGAACTTTTGAAGATTTGGAGTCCTTGGGTGAAACATTCACCTTGAGTTGAGACATAGATTTCTGAGAAGATTCAGATTTCTTGGTCCCTGAAGAAGAAGAAGGCTTACAAGTTGAAGGAATAGATTTAGATCTATTTGACTTGTTAGTCTTCTTGGGAAGAGGTGCTTTAACAATGGATTTACCCTTGTCTTTGCAACCTAAACTCGAAGGAGTTCCATCATGATGACTCTCAGTGAAAAAATACTGAGAGGTAGAAGTGTTAGGAATAGGAGAGACAAAGGTACCAATCTTGAGCATGGACCTGCCAGTGACACTGTCTTCCTGATCCTAGGAGAATCCTATACCAGTCTTTATCTTGGCAGGGATCTGAGTGTTAACGATCTCTGAGGCCTTGACAGAGGCTTTGTACCATCCTTCTATGGTAGCCTTCTCATCCTTGAGTTCAGTAATTGCTTGCTCACGCTTAGCTATAGCCTGTTCGCATTCAACAATGATTGTTTGGTTCACAATGACCTGATCCTTAAGATTTTCTTCCACCTCAGTCCGCTCTTTGATCTTTGAATGACAAATCTTCAACTGTTCTTGAAGATCAAGATCAAGCATTTCTGCTTTAGACTTGCCATTCAAGGCATTGTAAAGGTCCACCGTTAGCATGTCTAATGTTGATAGGCTAGAAGAGGAAGAAGAAGAGGGTTCATTAAGGAGACATACCTGAGTAGGTGAGGATGATGAGGGATCACTAGAAGTTGATGTCTCTGAAGCTTCTTCTTTGACATCTTTGGCCATTAAGCAGAGATAGGTCATATTTTCCTCATCAGATGATGATTCATCAGATGAATCAGCCTAGTCGTGCTCTTCAACTACAAGACCTTTGGCCTTTCGCTGGAAGTTCTTCATCTTCTTGTACTTCTCCTTCAGTTTCAGGTATTTGTCATCCTTTGTTTTGAAGGACGATGGGGTTTTAGAAGATGGCGTCACAACCTTCTTAGACCTGCTTTCACTAGCAAAGTGACCCTTGCGGTGACAGTTGTAGCAAATCGCTGAAGCCTTGTCTATATTATCAGACTTTGTCTTTCCCTAGATGGTCAGCGAAGGAGATCTGCAGAAGTTACTTTTCTTGGCGAATCTCCTAAAAGATTTGGTTAATAGCGCTAGTGATTCATCAAAATCTACAAGAACAGATTCTGATAAATTTGTAGAGTTAGTAGAATCTAACTTAGTGATAACAACAGAAGGAAGAGAAGAAGAAGAAGACGAAATTTCAGCTGAACCATCTTCAGAGATTAGAGCTAACAGAGAGCTCTTAATTTCTCTGAAATCCTTGATTAGATTCCTTTTCAGCTGTTAAGACTGCTCCTGATTAAGCAGTATCTGTGAAGTCCAGAAATCATACAAACATGATAAGATCTTCAAGAAATAAGATGAATAGAATAGTAGATAGAAGATTATCAAAGATTGATTTGATTGAGAGAGAGAATATTACAGCTGAAATCTTGATTACAATCTGCTAATCACTTGGTAATGACAATTACAAGAAAAATACTATTTATTCTAGGAAATAGTAAAGTTACACTATTACAATATAAAACTACACTAAGGAGAAACTTGAATACAACTTTAACGCTCTTACTCAAACCCAACATTCTCCCCCTTTGGATTCAAGTTTGGACTCTTGTAAATTTTTTCTTTCGAAGTCCAAGAATTTTCTCAAATCTTCTCAGAGCATTCCTGTATTGGATTTTCTCCTCGAGTGCAAATTTATCACGTTGGCCAACAAATATCTTTCCTTGGAACTCATCCTTTCTGATTCAACAGCTTTATCATTCATCACCCTTTTCAAGTCAAGTGCCCTTCTCACTAACCTTATCGTACCATCAGAATATTTATTCAGCTCGCTAAACCTCATGAATTTCTTTACTTGAAGTTGAGCAAAGTAGATGACCCCGAACTCTGGATTTTCAAGAACCATATAGACTGGACAACCTTCAATATCTTATAGTTCTTGATTTGGTCTTTTCAAATTGATGATCCGTTGATTATCTTCAACACCCATTTGCGCATCAATGACCATCGCCAGCTTTACATGACAACGTATAAATCTCTTGATAGCTTCAAGAGCAATCAGTTCTCCTTCCTTTCTGATCGTCATGTTTCTGAGTTCAAAGTACATGTATTCAACATCATCCAAATATAAGTTTGAAAAATCTGCTTCGCTGAATCTCCAAATCTGACCATCCTGCCTAGTGACAGTAAATACAGGATAACAGATTCTTAAAAGCTTTTGAGCATCAATTTGTTTAATCGTTACAATCCGATGCTTGGTACGCACTTCACTTATTGGTAGGCACTTGGCTTTCAAAAGATGTCTTGTATTCAATGCGGTAGTCTTTTGTTTGCTTATGAATACCAAGAACTTTGTCACCGCTCAGAACTTTTCTATGACGGATGAAGATTCCAAAGTAGACATCTTCTAGGTATGGCTTTCGGATCCTTGCACGATCATATCCAGGAAAATTTGCTCTGATATGGAATGGCACATAATCTCTAGTGAAGATTTCAGTAGGATCAACTTGTTCTCTTTGAGCAGGAATGTTTGACACATCAGGTAAAACTATAGTGAAAGATTCTGGAGCAGACTGACGGACTTCTTGAACAGGAAAGTTTGGATCTTCATCATCTATATCGGCTTCAAAATCGAAATAGATCCCAGTCGACTCGTCGATGTTGTCAATGTCTTCTCCAAAATCTTGCTATCCACCCACAGTAGTAGAGAGCATATCGTTGAAACCTACATTGGCAGACAAGTCCAATAACATCCTTGTTCCTACCGTGGAGTCCGCCGGATTTTCAACCATTGGCTCGATCGTAGGACTTGTCTCCATTTCTTCATCTTCAATTTCAATGGCGTCAATTGTTCTTTCCCGAACTGATTCCGGGGCAGAAGCTTCAGCAATAACGTCTTGAGTTGATGGCTCCTCACCAACCCTTGCACCTTGCTCAGAGGTCTCGGCCAATCTGTGTCTCTTTCTCTCCCCCTCATGACTATTTGGATCATCCTGATCGTCATGCCTTCGTTTGAGAGATATGGCCTGAGACCTGCAAGTTTCTTCTAAGGTAGACACCCGTTCAGCTAAGGCATCCATTGAACTTTTTAGGTCTTGGGTATTGGATGTGATTAACTTGCTAACTTTAGAAAATCTAGAAGTAACCACATCTTGAAAAGCCAAAAACTCTGAGGCTCTAACAAAAGGGTTTATGTCTAATTGTTGTCGTAAGAGTCCGACCAAATCTGCATCCTCACCATCTGGATTTTGAGATGCCATCAATTTTGCATATAGCAATGATTTCAGTTCATCCACCGATTGATCTGGTATTGACGGTTCAGGAACATGTGGTGGTGATGGCACAAATGGTGGCTCTTCTTCTACCTTCCCCTTCAAAAGTCTTTTAAGACTGGCCATTTGAGCATCCAAATTATCTTGAACAGCCTTTAGGGCGCCGTCCAGGTATTCCCTTGACACGAAGTCGGGTAAACTCACTCCTGGTTCACTTAGAATACCAGTTGTAATAACAGTTGAATAAACTGTTGTGCCTACATTCAATGTTGGCGTAATGTTAGCATTGGTAGGACTTCCAACCAGTCCTTGTGGAATGTCAAAAGACACCACTCTGGTCGTTCCAGCAAGTTCACTAAGAACTGCACTTGGAGCAACAGATGCTCCTGACTCATGTGTACCTAAGTGTATCAGCTCTAGACTCGAGGTGCATAGAATCGAAGTCGTAGGCTGGGGCAGTGACCTACTTACTTCAATAACTACATTCTCCAATTGAGAAGTAGTTAGTATATAAGTTCTATCCCCTTGTGAAATTGAAACAACTGGTTGTTGAAAACCAATTGAGTGGATGGGTGGGGTGTGCATTTGCATAGCTGGGCTAGCTATGTCTTGTTCAATACTAACATTCAACGAATGAATGTCAGTAGCAGATGTGGTTGCCCGGCTAAGTGTTTCAGCTTGGAATGGAGCTTGATCTTCTTTTTCTGCTCCACTGTCACCCTCTCCATATTCTTTTTCTTCCCTTTCTCTCAACCTCTCTTCATTTTCAACATAAACACCCTCATCTCCTCCTTCATCAGGTAGATCTTGAAGTATGCAATCGTAATCATCACATTCTTCAACGTTGAATGACAAAGAATGCAAACTTGGACAAGGTTGTTGTGCTGAATATTCAGGAAATATGTCATCAACAAGAGTACCAATAGGAATATTTTGACCAGGAATAAATTGATCACGATCATCTGCTCCATCATCATCATCATCTTGATCATCATCACCAGAATCTGCCTCATTATCAGATTCAGTAGCTTTGGAACTTGAGGAAGTTGAGGAAGTACTGACAGTTGGAGTACTTTGCTGATCAGACACTCCCCTCGCCTGTTCACCCCTCTCAAATTATTCTTCTCTCAACTCACTTCCCTGTTCAGGTAACCCTTGTTCCTGAACACGCTCTTCTATTTCTAACACCTCTCTCACATCTGAGACATGGGGTGATCTGTGGGCAAGTTCAACCGGTTCTGGTTGAGCTATTGGATCTATCACTCGCCAATAGTCTATTACGCACTGAGCGGTCTGATCAGCTAAGGCGATAAGTTCTGGTGGAATAGCCATTATGGAATCCAAGTTTTCAACTTTTGTGTGCTGCCTTATTCTGGTCATGACAAATGTAGGTCCTTTTTCAGCATTTGACCTGGCTGGAATATCCTCATTTGCATTCATCATGGCCTTGATAAACAGTTGCAAAAATCTCTGAAAAGGCACAAATTTTCTTGCTTTGGACGGAAATCGTTTTGCATTAACCAGCTCTACTAGTTCATTCCATATGACTAACACATAGTCATAGTTTCTTGAAAAGACAACTCCATGAAAGAACTTTAGAAACGTGCTGCTACAAGTGTCTATGCCCGCAATCTTCGATGTCAGGCATCTATTTATAATTGAGGACAACATATGCCATATGGAAGGTAGAAATCGTCTCTTGAACTGAGTAGGATTAGTCAATTCAGCAAAGTATCCTAATCTTTTAATATCTAAGCACAACTATTCATCAGAGACGAAGTCTTCGAAACCAGTAGATCCAGGACCAGGTAGACGAAGAATTCTTCTTAATCTTTTCAATGTCAAGCGACTGACGTATTCGTCTACTTCTCCTTGGAAATAGATAGTGTCTCCATCCTTTTCTTGAGTAAGTGTTCCCCAAAATTGTTGTAGATACACCATCGGAACAGGTGTATTGGCAGATAAAGAATAAGCTATTGGGTGGCCTTTTAGAATTTCTGGTATAATTGGGTATTCGGCTGGCATCACAAAAGAGAAAGTATGGTTCTTTGGCTTTATGTCAAGATATTTTATTGAAGGGAAAAGGGTTTCTGAAAGAATAGGTTGGTTGGGCGGGTGAATGGGAATATTATCAGATCTGACGGAAGGAACATGAGATTCCTCGTCAGATTGATGTCGCTGTTCCGCCATTAACCTGTAAAAAATCTAAAATATTAGAAACCATTTTATTAAAAAAAATTAAAATACAACACACAAAAAAAATATTAAACTCTAAAAAAAATAAAAACAAGACTTAGACAAACTAAACATCACTTAGACAAACACTTAGGAAAAAATAATGAAACTAATTGACCGGATTAGAAGTCCGGACAACATACGAAACAAACTAACACTTAGAAGAAAAACGGTTGTGACCGGATTAGAAATCCGGACAACAAAGAAAGCATTCACAAAACAAAAAAAAAATACTAAGTCTAAAAAGAAAAGAAACTAAATCGGACAATCATCAACCGGTTTAAGGTTGACCTGAGTGAACTCCGATCACTTTCTCCGGTGAAATATCCATTCAACATGAAAGCATTCAAACACAGTAAAAATTCTAAATACACACTAAAAAAATCAAAATACGCACTAAAGAATCAAATACACGCAAAAGAAATAAAAAATACACAAAAAAAGAATCAAAAAACACAACCAAACAAAGATAAAACTGTTTTTATTTATGTTTATCCTTTTATTATTCATTTTCAGATTCGATATGAAGATAATACACATATTAAGTCCAATCAGTCCAAATGTTTAATATTAATCCAATACGATCAAGGAATATGTAATAGAATCAAATGATGTAAACCTTGATTAGCAAAGAGATGGAACAGTAGAAGAGTTTGAAAGACTTGAGTGATGAACCAGAGAGTTAAGCGGAGACGACGATGAATAGTAAATGGAGATAAAAAGTAAAAAGTAAAAAAGAGTCGACTATTTATAGTCAAAGTCAAAAACCGTTTAGATTCTTAAATCGCTTAAAGCTTATCCGGATTAGAATAAATCGGTCAAGAGGTGTCCGATTTATGAATTGAAAAATATCTAAGTGTTAATCCGGACAATAAATCGCTCAAGGCATGTACGATTTAGAATAACACCGGTCAAGACTTGTCCATTTTAAGAATAAATCGCTCAATGAAGAAAGATAAATCGCTCAAGTTAGGAATTAAACCGCTCAAGAATTGGACGATTTAAAGACTCGGAAAAAAAATTATGCAACAAACGATTTAAGGAATACAGACAAATGAACTCATCGATTTAGTAAATCGCTCAATCCCTTGCAAAGTAAATCTAATCTTATCCGGATAAGAGTTTGTCATATAGCCTTTTGTCCGGATGTCTAAATCGGACAATAAATCGCTCAAGTTTTGTCCGGATTTTCAATAAATCGGACAAGCATTGTCCGGATTAGACTAAATCGGCCAAACACTTATATTTCAAAACTCAATT